>NW_023658005.1:0-20000 GCF_015228065.2 Penaeus monodon
TAATATTATATATAATTTAATAATATATAAAATTTTAATTTTACTTTTTTATATATTATATATATATATATAAATATTATATAATATAATATATATAATTATTATATAAATAATATAAAATGATATATATAAAAATAATATATTAAACAAAATATAAATATATATATATTATATAGTTTATATATAATATTATATATATATATGATATATATAAAATATATAATATATATAATTATATTTTAAATATGTATATATATATATTATATATAAAAATATATATAATATTATATATTATATATATTATTTTATATATACATATATATTATATATTATATATATATTTTATATATATATTATATATATATATATAAAATATCTATATTTTTTTTTTTTGGGGGTGTGTTTGGTGGTTGGGTTGTGTGTGCCTTGTATTTTATTATATAATTTAAAAATATATATATATATATATATATATATATATTTTTATATAATATATATTTAATATATATAATATAATAATATATTATATATATATATATATATATATAATTTTTATAAATATTATTTATTTTATAATAATTTAAAATATATATTTATAATATATTGATATATTTATATATTATATAGTTATAAATTATAAAATTATATAAAAATTATATATATATATTTTAAAAATAATTTTAAATATATATATTTTAAATATAATATAATTTTTTAGTATATATATATATATTAAAAATATATATATTATATATTTATAGATTAAATAGAGTTTATTTAAATATCTATAAATAATATATATATATTCATTTATTATATTTATTATTTTTATTTTTATTTATTATTATATCTATATATTATATATATATATATAAATATTATTATAATATATTATATGTTATATATTATTGTATTTTAATATATATATATTTTAAAAAAAAATATAAAAATTTTTTATATATTTTAAAATATATAAAAAAAAAAAAAAAAAAAAAAGTTTTAATTATTATATTATAATGAAATTTTTTTTTTTTTCCCCCCCCCAAAAAACCCTTTTTTTTATTATTATTAATTATTATTATTTATTATTATTTATTATCCCATATTATATATATATATATTATATATAAAATATATTATAATATATAAATATTTTTATTATATTATATTCATAATATTTTTATATTTATTTATATAATTTATAAATAAATAATTAAATATAATATATTATTATAATATATATATAATTTATAATAATATATATAATATATAAAATTATATATATATATAAATATATAACAATTAATCTAAAATTTAAATTTTAATAATTTCATAATCCCCGGGGAAATTTTATAAATTTGATTTATAATAAAAATTTTTATTTTAATTATAATTATTAAATTTTTAAAGGGGGGAGGGGGAAGGGGGGTTGGTTTCTAAACCTATTTTGATTTTACATTCTTATTTTACAATATCTAACATATTTTTCCTTTTTAATATATAATATTTATATAATATAAATATTATATAAAATATAATAAAAATAATAAGAAAAAAGATTTTTTATAAAAAATAAAAAAAATAGAATATTTTTAAAAAAATAAATAATATAATATAATTAATAAATTATTTTAATATAAAATAAAAAAAAAATATATATATTTTAAATAAAAGATTATAGAAAATATTAAATATATAATAAACAGAAGATAATTTTTTAATAATTTATATTTTTTAATGAATTTTAAGATAAAATTATTAAATAAATATATTAAACACATTTTTTTTTAAATTCCTTTAAAAATATATTTAAATCTATTTTATATATATATTTTATTAATATATAATTAAAATTATAAAAATATATATATTATTATATATAAAAAAATAATATAATAAAGATTAATTATATTATATAAAAAAGAATAAAAATAATTTATTAAAATATAAAAATATTAGATAAAAAAAATAGTATAAAATATATATAAATATGTATATATTATATATATAATATTATATATTATATATATAGTATATATAATTATATATATATAGATATTAAATATATATTTTTATAATAATATATAATATATAAAATTAATTATTACTATAATATTATATATTTTATATATATATAATTTATGGGGATAAAATATATTATATATTTTTATATAGAATATAAAAATATAATTATGGGTATAAAATAAAAAAAATAATAATATTATTAAAAATATAATATATAATATTTTAAATTTTATATATATATTAAAATTTAAAAAATTTCTATTAACCCACGGGGCAAAATAACCGGTAAAAATTAATTTTTTGAATAATTTAAAAAATTTTTTAATATTATTGTTGAAAATGGAAAAAGGGAATTATTTAATAATATATAAATTATTATTTTTTTTTATAAAATAAAAAATTAAAAAATAAAAATATATAAAATAAAAAATATATATATATATATTAAAATTTATATAATAAATATATAAAAAAGAATATATTAACATCTATTTTACTATTATAAATTACCCATTATTTAAAATATAATTATATTTATATATATAAAATATATATAAAATAATAATAATATATATTTTAATATTTAATTATATATAAAAATATAAATAAATATAAATATAATAATATTTATATATAATATATATATTAAAAAATTTATGAATATATATATATATATAATATAATTTTTAAATATATATTTTTAATATTTTTAAAAATTTATATATTATGTATGTATATATTAATATTTAAAAATATAAAAAATTAAATTTTATATAAAATTAAATAAAAAATTTATATATATATATATATTATATATTATAATTCTATATATAAAAATATATATAAAATAATTTAAAATTTTTATATATAATAAATATATTTTTAAAATATATATTATGTATTATAAATATATAAATAATTTATTATATATATATAATATTTATGATATTATAATATATTATAATATATATATAT
The DNA here is from genome assembly GCF_015228065.2 of Penaeus monodon. Taxonomy (NCBI): domain Eukaryota; kingdom Metazoa; phylum Arthropoda; class Malacostraca; order Decapoda; family Penaeidae; genus Penaeus; species Penaeus monodon. Next base: position 3,001 of record NW_023658005.1, read on the forward strand.
ATAAATATAAAATTATATAAAAATGTAAGATGGAATTATGAAATGCGCATTGTTTCGATAAAAAACAACCCCCCCGCCCAGGATCGCCCTGGGTCACCCCCGGGTATAAAACGGGGGCCCAGTGCTAAAACCAACCATGCCACACGACCCACTAAAGGAGTGTGCAACTAGGATCTTACTACTCCATGACATTACTTGTTCCCCTACTTGAGTAAGACAGCGAAGTTTTTAGCTCACTCCCGTGGGCACTCGGTTTAAATGATTTAGCAATTCAAAACCTGTCAAGTCCTGAGGTATATTTTATGTAAGATGGGAAAAATGTAATGCCGATTGATACGTAAAAAAACAAAACCCCCCTGCGGGTTTGGCCCTAGGTCCCCTCGGGTATGAAACCGGGGGCCGTGCTAAACCAACCAGCCACAAAAGACCCCCAAAAGGGTATCAATGCGGAAAGCATTATTCCTCTTTAAAAAAAATATACCCAGGACCTGACTTAGATTTTAATTCTAATCAAAATTTTACCGAGTACCCAGGGGTGAGCGTAAAAACTTCGCTGTCATTCCAGTATGAGTGACGGTAATGTCTATGGGCTAGTAAGTCCTAGTTTGACATCCTTTAGGGGGTGTGTGGCATAAATATATACATATTTATATATATATATAAAATTATAATATATTTAAAAAAAACAGACATCTGACGTGGATTTGAATTGTTAAAACAATTTCCCCGTTTCCCATGGGATTGACCGTGGACTTCGCTACATACCAGAAATTGAGTAGATAGGTTTTTATATAAGCTAGTGAGATCCATTTCACAAACCTTTAATGGTCGGGGGGGTTTGGGCATGGGGTTTTGGGTTAGGGCACCCCGGCCTTTTTTTTTTCCGGTTTTTCATTTAACCCAAAAAAAAAAAAAAAAAAAAAAAAAAAAAAAAAAAAAAAAAAAAAAAAAAAAAAAAAAAAAAAAAATTTTTTTTTTTTTTTTTTTTTTTTTTTTTTTTTTTTTTTTTTTTTTTTTCCCCTTTTTTGTTTTTTTTTTTTGGGGGGTGTTTTTTTTTTTTTTTCCTGGAAAAAAACACTCTATGCTGATTGTAAGAAGGATAGTTATTTCGCTACTCTGGGACTCGGGTGAAATTATACAATTCAAATCTCGACCTGACAGAATTTCCCCTAGGTCAGGTATGAAGGAGTCAGGCCTATCACCAGCTTTATCATAAAATTAAGGACATTTATTCATCTTAATAAAAATAACGTTATTATAATTAAGATGTATACTAGTTAGATTAATAACTCTTATTATAATATGATAGCTAATTATATATATAATTATTGAATTTAAATTGTGGATATAATCATTTCATAAGATATTATGGCTTGTTTTATATAAATTGATAATATTATATATAACTATAATCACTAGTGACATTTTAATGTCTTATGTATGGAGTTAGATATTATACATTATAGTATTATGGGTATTTATAATATAATAAATATATTATTTAATATATATATTATAGATATATATGTATAGATAATCAGTATAGATTTGGATATGTTAATATTATCATAATACCATGGATATGATATGAGATTCGCTATATTATAGAAAAATAGATAATATATATATACATATAGATCATTGAAATATATTATAATATATATGATGTATGGTATATAGATGCCTCGTATATCATATAGAGATATATTATCTAATATATTATATATAAATATCATAAAAATATATATCTTTATATATATATATATATAATATATATATATATATATATATATATAATATATATATATGATATATATATATATATATTATATTATATATAATATATATATATATATAAATATATATATATATATAATATAAAATATATATATATATATAGTATATTTTATAATTATATATATATTATATAATATAATATAATATATGTATATATATATATATATAATAATATATACATAATATATTTATATAGATATATATATAAATATATATATAATATATATATATAATCATCATTATTGCAATTATTATCATCATTATTGGAATTATTATCATTATTATTGCAATTATTGCAGTTATAATATATATTTTTACAAGTATTCTAATAACAACTACAATAATAATAGTAATAAAAATAATGATAACAATAACAACGTTTTTATAATGATTATTTATATCATTATTTTAATTAATATCACTATTACTGTAATTATTACTGTTATAATATTTATTTTTACAATTATACTACCAGTAAATATAACAATAATGATAATAATAATTATAATGATATTAATAACAATATTATAACAATTATTATTATTATTATAATACTTATTATAATTATTATTGTTATTAATACAGTTATAATACATTTTGGATATAATACAAATAATTAAAGTAATAATAAAAATAATAATTTTAATAATAATAATAATAATAATAATAATAAGAAATAATAATAAAAAATAATAATAATATTAATAATGATAATAAGGATAATAAGAATGAGAATAGTAATATTATTAATAATCATCAAATATTATCCTAATAATTCCCAGAATCATCAAATGAATGGAAAAACGTCATTTAGTGTCTACTTTGCCACTTTTTCGATTTTTTGGATTTTTTTTCTTTTACCTTTTTATTATATATGGACACAATTCCTGTTATTGTCATCATTTTATCACGATTATTATTATATTATCGTTATCATCATCATTATCTTCATTATCATCATTATCATATTCATTATCATCATTATTGCAATTATTATCATTATTATTGCAGTTATAATATATATTTTTACAACTATACTAATAACAACTACAATGATAATATTAATAATAATAATAACAATAATAACGTTTTTATAATAATTATTTATATCATTATTTTAATTAATATCGTTATTACTGTAATTATTACTGTTATATTAATTATTTTTACAATTATACTACCAGTAAAAATAATAATAATGATAATAATAACAATAATAATATTAATAACAATATTATAACAATTAGTATTAATATTATTATACTTATTATTATTATTGTTATTATTACAGTTACAATATATTTTTTGGCAATAATACTAATAATTACAGTAATAGTAATAATAATAATAGTAATAATATTAATGATAATAATAATAATAATAATAATAATAATAATAATAATAATAATAATAATCATCAAATGTTATCCAAATTCTCTTTATTCTCACTTTTACCATCATTATTATCATAATTAATAGAATTCTGGTAATTATTATCATTATTACCCTAATAATTGCCAGAATGATCATATGAATGGAAAAAACGTCATTTTGGAGTCTACTCTCAAAAGGCTATATTTCGTTAGATTTGCCGCTTTTTCGACTTTTGGGATTTTTTTCTTTTACCTTTTTATTATATATGGAGACAATTAGTGTTATTATCATCATTACTATCATGGTTATCATAATTATTATCGTTATCATCATCATTATCGCATCATTATCAATCATTTATTGCAATTATTATCATCATTAATTGAAATTATTATCATTACTATTGCAATTATTTGTAGTTATAACATAGTATATTTTTTACAACTAATATCTTAACAACTACATAATAATATTAATCACAAGTATAATATAACAAAATACCGTTTTTAATAATATTAATTTATTATCATTATTTTAATTTAATATCGTTATTAACTGTAAATATTACGGTTATAATATTCTTTTACAATTATAACTACCAGTAAAATAATTAATAATGATAATATAACAATAATAATCTTATACGATATTATAACCCAATTTTTTAGTTTATATTATCATTATACTTTTTATTATTATTATTGTTATTATTATAGTTATAAATATTTTTTGGCATAATCCTACTAATTAAAGTTAATAATATAATGATGACAATAATAATAATTATTAATAATATACTTAATAATGATAATAATAATACTAATCAACTAAAATAATAATACTATAAAAATGATAATAATAATATCATCCTAATAATCATAATAATAATAATAATGAATAACGATAAATACTAATGATACTAATGATAATAATAATGATAATAATAATAAATAGTTAATAATCATCAAATGTTATCTCAATTCCTCTTTATTCTCACTTTTTATCATCATTATTGTTTTGATTAATAAAATTCTGGTAATTATTATCATTATTACCCTAATAATTCCCAGAATCATCAAACGGATCCGCAACCACCTACTGAGGCACCAGAGACCGGAGCAGTCTGGATTTACTCCTGGCAAGTCCACAATAGACCCTATACTGCGCTTCGAGTAATTGTGGAACAGCCGTCCTCATTCGGTCGTGGTTGCTCGCAGCTACCATCGACCTCAAAAGGCGTTTTCACCTCGGTTCAAATCGGTAATCGCTATGGGGAGAATCCTGAGGCTCAGGGGAATTCCGACACAGATTATTGGCCTGATAGCAAGCCCTAATGCTGGTACTGAAACTGCTGTAAAACTGTGATGGGGGTATGTCGAACTTCTTCCCCTGTTAATTCAGGGTGAGCAGGCCTTGTGTCCTTGCACCAATACTTTTCAACACTTGTATGGACTGGATAATGGAGAGCTACTAGCCAAGTCAGTGCGGAGCAACACTAGGCAATATTAGTCTCAGGACCGTGACTTTGCCGACGATGTTGCTATCCGATCTGAGTCATTGGAAGTCCACTTGTGGCGCTCTTGATGCATTTAGCAATGAGGGCGAAGCCCTAGGCCTAGAGGGTCTCCTGACCAAGACCAAGATTCAGGACTTTGGGGCCTGTTAGGGAACCCGTTTTCAGTTCGATCCATGCGTGCGGCGAGTACGTTGAAGTTACAGAAAGTTTTACCATAACCTTGGTAGTGTAATCCATATCTCTGGTTTGTCAGAAACCAAGAAGTCAGTAGACGTATTGGTTTGGCAACAGGAGCCATGAATAATATATTAATAATAATAATATAAGAATATTATAATCATCAAATGTTATCAAACCTTCTCTTTATTCTCACTTTTATCATCATTATTGTCATGATGAATACAATTCTGGTAATTATTATCAGTATTACTAGGCAAGTTTCGGCGGGTAAGGCAATGTCCTCCACATAACTCGATCCTCTCTGTGGACTGGAGAACGCAAACCAGGCTTCCACTGGGGGGTAGAGGACGAAATACTGATACACTCTCTTAGCTATTGCTGTTATTGTTGATACCAAAGGGGGAAAGTTAAGAAGTTTTCAAATCCCTTCAGGAGAACGATTTTGAGCAAAGGGGTCCGGACCGCTCCGATGCCCAGTATGGGATGATACCCTGCACGCCCTTCTCCTCGCAAGGGAGGGGTGACTCATGACCAATCTATGACGAATTCGACACCTGAACAACGGAACCCCCCAAAACAAAATGACAAACGAGAAGACCACTTTTCAAAATCCCAACGAGAATGCGAGGTTCGCGAATGTAAAATGCGTGAGTGAAATCAATCGCTTTTTGAACATGAAACCCCTTTATTCATCAAAACGGTCCTTGATGGTCACGTGGACGGCGATTTTGATTTTGTCAAAATTGCGAGAGGAAGCTCCTTGTTGAAAGGTACATACAACTCCCAGATTAAGGATTTACTTCAGCTGACGCCAATTTCATGATCTTCGAGTTAAAGTAACTATTCCTATTGGCCCAATACCTGTAAGGGAAGTAGTCTTTTCACAGGGATTTGAGGAACGATGGAAGAAAATTGAATCTGAGAGCAATGAAAGGACCAAGACGTAGTGGACGTTCATTGTATGACCAAAGAATTCCGGACACAGTAACGCTCATTAAGAATGTATTGATAAAGAATCAAATAATTCGTTTGCCGTACATGTGCTGAAGCCATGGCAACCATCACTTTACTAGCCAAATCTCAATGTGCTAATTGGTGGAGGTCCCCCTCAGTCAGAGCTCCTGAGTGCACTCCTGGAAGAAGCAGACCGAGACATTACCTATATGAAGAAGCATCAGTTAGTTATAACTGAAGCTAAGAGGAAAGTGGAAAGTTTGACACACAAACCCGATACTTCCTATGCCGAGCAGTAAATAACATCACCCCTAGTAGCTAGTAATGTCATCAACAGCTTACAGCCAAGGATAAAAGAAATGCCGAACTGAACAAACCGTTAAAGAATTAAATATTAAATTTTTATCATTTGACTAAATGGCCGAATCAATTGCTGCATCAACCCAGCATAAAATCCTAGGAGGCTGATACCGAATCACAGTCCGGAGGGCACTTCCCGTCCGGGATCTCCTGTGAGGACTTCGCTTGCTCGCGATCGGCTTCTCGTGCGAGAAGCAATGCAATCCTGTCCAGTCGGAGGTGCAGGACTGGAGGCTTCTGTCTCAAAACCATCCCGAGAGAGGTCCCCGGGAAGCGAGGGAGAGGAGGGGCGTCTCCCCTCCCAAAAAAAAGAAGAAAAAACTGGTGGACCAGGGCACTCCAACCCCATAAACGTAATCCTTCGCGTCCGACATTATACAATGGAACTGTCCCGAAGTCTTAGCTCTAAATACTGTCGAGTCTTAATCTAAGTAAATACCTTAAAATTATTAGCCTCTACTATGCTCCCGATAATAATAGTTTTCCAAGAAACGCAATTTAACAACCTCGTCTCTGACGAGTCGTTTTGCTGAGGAACTACCATCTATGTCGGAAGGATCGTGAGGATAGGTGTGGAGGCGGAGTCCGCCAATGTACATCCACCAAGCCTCCCTTTTACAGAAGTGACCATTTGCATTCTACTTTGGAGTTTGTCGCATGCCAGTAAAAATTTAATGGCAACGTATAACTGGCTATATGTTTTCACTTTATTGTCACCTATGCAGTGATAGCTATGATGATCTCTTTGCTCTTCAGGAACGTTCTGTCACAATAAAAGTAATTTTGCCCTGATTTTAAGGCTCATCATACTTCTGGGGTTTCCTGCGGTGGATGGTAGAGGTGAGCAAGTAGTTAAGTTGCTTAGTGAAGTCTGATTTATCCTTCTGGAATGATGGTAGTCCGACGCGGGTGGACGATAATACCGGTAATTTGACTTTTATTGACTTATCACTGGTCCTCTTCATCATAGCAGCCAAGTGGCCTGTCGCACACCATTGAGACTCGTTTGGAAGGCGATCATCTCTATTTTGATTAAATATTCATGCAACACAGTGACGAACTCCTCAGCGCCTAAATTTACGTAAAAAGATCAGACTAAGACTGGGTCGCCTTCACACGGAGCGTCTCTGCCACGAATAGCTCAAGATAGTTCCCGTTTTCTTTTCGGGAAGATAGTTCACTACAATCTTGACTAGTAATCTTGGATGAAACGGCTGCGTTTTCAAACCCTCGCCGCCAGTGGATGGTAACCCTGACTTCTTGCACACAGCGGGTCCATTTAAAACCAAAGTGAAACAGACAGTATTTCATCACAAGATATGTCCATTCTAAGAATGGACTCAAACCAACCTTAAACCTCTCTCCCTCCCGCCCTCACTCTCTCTCTCTCTCATCGCTTTCTCTCTCTCTCTCTCTCTCATCACATCTCTCTCTCATCTCTCTCCCTCACACACACACACACACATACATAATATATATATGCATTTATATATATATAATATATATATATATATTATATATATATTATATGCATATATGTATATATATATCATTTATTTATAAATAGAAACACCCACACACGCACGCACGTACGCACACACGCACGCACGCACGCACGCACGCGGCAAACGACACACATCACACACACACACACACACACATAATATATATATGTCATCTATATATTAATGTATAAATATAAATATGTATATACATTACATATATAATACATCATGTTTTTATTGTAATAATATATATATATAAATTCATTAATATGCATATATTATAGATAATATATATATATATTATAGAGATAATATATATATATATATATATATGTGGCATATATTTATTAATATGCATACATATCTATCTATCTCTCTATATATTATATATATATATATCTATATATATATAGTGTATATATATATATATATATATATGGATTGTATATATATAATATTGGTATATATAGTGTGTGTGTAGTATATATATATATATATATATATATATATATATCTATATATATATATATATATATATATATGGATGCGTATGTACACACACACACCTGGCAGAGATGGCCGATTTAATTCAATGATCATTGAACTCAATTTAAAACAAGATAATTTGATTATATAATTTTTTTCCTTGTCCCAAAAACAACATGAATTTCAAGGATAGGTATGAAAATAACCATAATTTATACCTTCTTCTATATATATAATATATATAGTATATATATATATATACATCTATATATATATATATATAATATATATATATATATATTATATATATATATAATAATATTTCTGGTGTAATGTGTATATAATCAAATTCCACATTCAGTAAAAATCAAATTAAGAGGTTGTACTTGTTCGAGAAATTAGAATACTGAAACTTTTGCTTAAAAAATACAGTAGTGAAATATATATATATGATATATATATATATATATATTATATATTATATTATATTATATATAGATGCTGATTGAAAAAAAAAGTTTACTTATGTATATTTAATTATGAGTATGGATTTATGACAGAACATCACAATTAGTACAGCCTGTGGTTAAAAAAAGACCATTGATACTTTTTTTGAAAAGTTATTATTCCCTTCATTTGTATGGTCACCAGGTTCAATTCGTTTATCTGCTCTAAAGTTTTCTTTATTTTGTTTATATTACTTGCATTATCTGTCATAAAGACAAATATACAAATATAAAAGAACTTTGTAACAAACGTTCAAAGTTGTCTATCTATTTATCTATCTGTGTGTGTTGTGTGTTAGATATTATATAATGTATATAAAATATTATATATATATATATAATATATATATATATATATATATATATATATATATATGTCTATTTAGATTCTCTATTTATATACACATCTATGTATATATATATATATCTATCAAGATATATATCTATATATATATATATATATATTATATACATATATATTTGTCTAGATAGATCAATAGATATATCACATATATGAACTATGTGTATATATATATGAATATGTGTGGTGTGTGCTATATGTATTGTATATCTGTAATATAGATATTTATCATTATATATATGTATATTTTTAATCCATATAATATGAATATATAAATATTAGGTACATAATATCCCTATACATATACATATAGGCACACACACACAACAACACATATTGTAACATATGTAAATATAATATATATACATATCTATCTATATGCATATATTACATATTATATATTTACATGTGTAAATATTATACATATATATATTTTCATATGTAAATAATATACTATCATTTAATATGTACATAGCCAGATGAATTTTGAAACGAGTCCTCATTTTCAATAAATCTAGTTTTTGTATTGTGACAAAAAACCCTTATATATTCATTTCTCAACATATGGGAAACCCGTGACTTTGCCGTAAGGAGAGGGTCTCGCCCACACCCCTTCAGATGGGAAAGAACAAGGGCCCTCTGCCCTGCCTGCCTCAGGTTTCTCTTACGAGATGAATCTACCGAGAGCGACTGACAGGGCCCCAGAGGGTAAGAGTTTACAACCTTCGTCGGCGACTGCACATTTAGTTCATAGGCTGTTTTAGTATGAAATGAAAAACATTTCTTTCAAAAACTCTCCTGAAAGCGTATGATAAGATTAGTAAATCTTAACGTACTGTAAAGTACAACGCATAGCCCCACCCGAATGAGAATAAATGCTTCATGTGGTGAAAAACTAAAACTGACTACCATGAGAATGGTCCGTTTTACTGGCAATTAGCGGATTAGACTGTTAAGCAAACCAGCGACAAATCCTAGCCAATGAAATACTTCAGAAAATGACGTATATTGTCATTCTGGGTAGCCATTCTGTCTTTTGGTTGTCATATTGTCATTATGGTTGCCATCATTGTCATGTCATTCGAGTTGCCAATGTAATTATGTTTCATGTAATTATGGTTGTCCAATATCATTCTGGGTGCCATTTCGTTATTCCTGTTTGTTCAATCATCTTTGTTGCAAATTATTGTCATAATTTTTAAAAATGGTTGCCATATTGCCATTTCTGGTTGCACAAATTGTCATTCAGTCATTGTAATTCTGATCGTCAATTTCATTGTGGTTTGCCATATTGCCATTCTGGTTGTCATCTTGCCATTTCAGGTTTGCCTATTGTAATTCTGGTTGTTATTTGTTACTCTGGTTGCCGATATTTTTCATTCGTGTATTCTTTCTGTCCACTTCTGGTTGCCATATGATTATTTTTTCCTTTTTGACTCTCGCATGAAAACCATCTTGTATTAGAGACAGTTCTTTTTTTTTATTACTGATTTGTTTGTATATTGTGATCTTGAGAGGTTATTATTTAACATGAATGACTAATTCAGTTCTAAATGAATAAATTTAGAATTGATTAATTTTTTTTTAAATATTGTTTATTATTAAACTGAATCGTTGTTGCTTTCAAGTCAACTGAAATTACGAATTGTGGTTGATTGATGATTACACAGTTGCTTTCCGTTACAATGCATTTGCTTGTTAATTTATCATTACGGTTTATGTCTCTCGCTCCATTCAGAATGAATTTTTGATCCGCCCGGGCTCTACTTGTAACCCTCATTAATCCCCACTAATAAGGAGAGGATAATGATACAGCGAATAAGTTTATATTATCATCATTTATTGTTTATTTAATTATATTTTATATAATTTTTTATTACTATGTTTGTTTATTCATTCGTATTTAAATAGTTTATTATATTGTATCTGCTATTTATTCACTTCTTATTTTCATGATTGTCTTTCATTTTTAAAAAAAAAAAATTTTTTTTTTAAATTTTTAGTTTTATCATTTTAGTGTTGCATTTATTATTGGTAATTAGTTTTTTTTTTGTTTATTATTGATACATTGTACTTATCATTTTTCAATAACCTTTTATTACTGAATTTCTCCTTTATTTTCTCTATTTCCTTTTTACTTCCGTAGATATTATTTCATTGTTCATTATATATTTCTTAGTTATTTTTGCAATCAATTCTCAGATTATTGATTTTCGCTACCGCCTTCAGCTGTAGTTTTAATCTTATTTTTTGCCTTCTCAATTCTTCATTCTTATTTTTTTTCTTTTTCTATTTTTACTTGTTATCGTCTTCATGTCTGTTTTTTTACTTACAATTAATATATATATATATTTTTTTATTCCCTTTCCTTTGTGCTAATATTATTCAACTTATTCTTTTTCTTCTTCTTTTATTAATCTTATTCTCTTCTTATTGTTCCATTTTATTTTGGATCGCTTCCTTCCCCTTTTCGTCTTCTTTTTCTTCGTCTCAATTCTTCACTTATTGGCTTTCGTCGTAATTTGGATCGCTTCTTCCCCTTTTCGTCTTCTTGTTTTGTCTTGTCTCATTCTTCCCTTATGCTTCGTCCTTATTTGATCGCTTTTCTTCCCTTCTTCCTGTTACCTTCCGAGTCTCCGGCTGCGCCCTCGAGCAGCGTTCGTCGTTCCAGCCAATGGCGAAAGATTCCCCGCTGGATGATCCATGGCGGGCCTCCTTCCTCGTTCCGAGCCCCACCTTCCCCCTCCTCCTTGGATGGGCATTGGTCGAGCCTCTATGTGAGGGCGAAGCTTAGTGCAGTTGGAGGTGTGCTTGAGGGAAGAGAGTCGCCGGGGGGCAGGCCTCGTGCTGTTGGGGGTGTAGCCAGCCATGAGAGTGGTCGGGGTCAGAGGCACGAGGCACCACATGTTTATGAAAAATATATATGTTACGCCCGGTCCGCCTCGTCTCTCTGCACAACACAAGCAGCTAGCGAACGGCGTGTTTATATACAGGGTCGTGACCTGAACAGCTGCCAAGAGGCACTCGACACCACAGCGCCCAGAACAACCAGGAGAGGAAACGCAAGTGGCGAGGGCAGGGCACGAATAAACACAAATTGCAGTCTTTCCTTTATTTACACAAGTTATCTACCCGTACACTTTCTATAGGCCAATACAGGGGGAAACCATTCCACGTCACACTGCACGAAATACAGATTTATAACAGGGCAACCAACGTTTATAGAAGGTCACCAGGGCACCACGAGGTCTCACAGGAGCAGCACCCAACCGCGTCTCCCGGCTTGTTCCTCCCTCCTTTTCCGCTCACAGCCAGCCTGCGACATGTTTGGCCCAGGTCCCTTCATGTAAACACATGTTTCCGCACAGAGACAAAGACTACTGGCCTTAGCACTATCCCCCCCTATCAACAGACGACACTCTGCTCTGACATACCTAAACCTGAAAACAAACTACAGAAAATTAAATAAAATCAGTTCTCAGAAACACAAAATCTTTCATACAGCGCGGCTTTTCTTCGCTCCTCGCTGGGTTCTCTCCTTGGAGAGGTGTGGGCGGCGGTAGACTCATGGCACCATTGGACGTCTGTTGCATCAGGGGGGGCCTCACACGTCTAATCTCGTCCCTCATCTCGGTCAAACCTTCTGCCACATCCTCATCGCCGCTTACTTGGGCTAACGTCTCTTTTTCACCATGGCCCCAGAGTAGCCTTTCCTGGCCCAGGTAACGCCCACAGCCGGTGCGCCAAGTCCTCGAAGTCGGCAACGGCCCCAACACCGAACCAACTCCTCATCCCGACGACTCTTCCTGGACGCTCCACTTCCTCACAAGTGCCCAGCTTTACACCAGCTGTGCACCTTCATGTCCTTATTGGAGAAGTTAGCTGCCAACAGTGTAACTAACCCCTCCCCTGGTCCAACAAGGCTTCCGCCTAACCGCTACGCCATCCCAGCTGCAGGTTTTGAATGGGCTCCACTAGCCCTCTACTCCCACGCATCAACTCTTGACATCGACACACGGATTCTAGACTTCTGTCCTGGGGCAAACGTGCAGTCCGCTCAGCCGTAACTAACCTCCTGCACAGCCAACCTCGGAAGCAAGGGCACATCTTCACGCGTGCAACCCTAACCCGCTTCCGTCCAAGGTCGACACACGCCTTACTTCTGTGTCAGATAGTCAAGGGCCCAGCAAACAGTGCTCGTCCAGATCGGCCACATACACCGCAGCCTCTGCACCGTGCTGCCACTGCCAATACGAGCCTCCACTGGCCCCTTGAGCTGCACACATGCCCCCGTAAACACCACCCAGTCCTCTGTGGTGCCATTGGAAGTTGCATATTTGGCCACATACAGAGCCGCACTATGTTTCTTCAGCCCAGTGTCCACTGTCAGGCGGCATGGCTTTTTCCCATCTATTGAGCCCTCCCCTTGCATCGTGCTGGTTCGACGGCAGCTTACCCAAGTCGGGGCCCGGGAACCGAGGACGGCTGGGTTTCGTCGGCCCCCTTCTCCAAGCCTTTTCCGCCTGTACCACTTCCTTAGCCTTCTGACTTCGCTCGGATGGTGACCATACCTGCCCACAGTCCTGCAGCAACTGCTGGAGGCATCGATCCATCCGGTTTGAGAAGGACGTGGTTCTCCGCTCCCTCTGACACTGACTACGTTCCCTTGCCCTACCTCGCCGCAGCCCCACACAAGCTGCAGTTCTTGTGGCTCACCTCCTCAATGCTATTTTCTCACTTTAGCTTCGGCCCGGAGGTCACGGCGGTAACTGAGCAGCTGGCGCCTAGGCACTGGTTGCCTTCAGGGAAGGCCTCGAACTCCAGGCCCTCGCCCGTCGCCACCTGCAGGTCCTCATGGCAGGGTGTGCCTGCGTGACGTAGATTTGCAGCTGCTGGTCCTGTAAAGCATCAACAAGAAATCAGGGCCAGGCCACGATCATCTCTTCCGCAGCCCGCAGGGTACTACCTCCTTACCAGCGCCTCCACATCTTGCGCCGCTGGGACAGTGTCTCGCACGCTCACGAGTCCGATTCTTCAAGTGGGCCAGATATACCTCGGCCTGGTTGTGGTGCCCGAACGGCGTTTCAAATCCTCTGCCACGACGCTGGTGTAAGAGCCTGTGGGATGCGGCAGATGCCCAAACACTTCCACCACCCACACTTCCACGCGGGGCCCCTTAGCGCTGTTACCAGCTGCAGGGCCTTCTCTTCCTGCTCCAGCCCTGGGCAGATGCCCATTTCAAATTGGGCAACATAGCCTCCCAGGCCACCTTCCCCGTCGTACTTCAGGCTGGCTTATTACCGCTCACAGAATGTCTGGAGGCCGAGGGGCTACAGGGTGGATACGCGTGACCATGAACTAACACGCCCGGGGGGAGTAGGGGGTGGAATGGAGGCAACGGGCGGGTTGACCGGGTCCGAGTTTTGCGCCACCTATATCCAGGGAGCGGTTCAGATGGGTCCCCAAGCCTCTGCAGCGACCCACTGGCTCCGACACGACGCTGCGAGGCCCGGGGTTTTCCTGCCACGGACCCCAGGCAGACCCCAGTAAACCTGAACAACTCTGGCATCTGTTGCCCAGAACCTCGTCTGCCTTCTCTGCTTGCAACGTTCGCTACCTCGTTGACGCCGCCTTTCCGCATTCACTTCCTCCCTCAGGTCCTGAACCTCGCCCTTCAGAGTCTGCACCCTCCTCCATCAGTTCACTCTTTCCACGCTATTCATGCCTTGTCGGTGTAACTGCTGAGTTTCCATCTTCACAGATGCGAGGATTGCTCTGTAGCACCTCACAAGTTGGGCAAAGCTGTTCCTCTGCCTTCCTTGCCTGCAATCTCGACGAGATGGTGCCGCCTGCTCGTGTTCCCTCTGTACCTGCTTCTTCCTGCCCTTGGTGCCATTCCTCCCTCAATACCGGCCAGCATTGCATGATCAGGTCCATCTGGCCTCGGCTTCACTCTCGACTCGTCCTGCCTCATCATAGCCTCTTCTCCCTCATGCTGCCGCCATCTTGGACACATGATAAATCGGGGCGTCGTCTCACTGATCAACACAAATCCCACTCCTGGACACCAATTGTTACGCCCGTTCCGCCTCGTCCTCTCTGCACCACAAAGCCGGCCTAGGCAGACGGCGTGTTATATACAGGGTCCGTGAACACTGAACGCTCCCACGAGCACCGAGGGAACACCACAGCGTCCCAGAACACCAGGAGAGAAACGCCAAGTGCGAGGCCTGGGCACGAAGTAAACACAAAATGGCAGTCCTTCCTTTATTTACACAGTTATCTACCCGTACACTTTTCTATAGGCCACAATACAGGTGGAAACCAGCACGTCCACACTGCAGCGATACAGATTAATCACAGCAACCAAAGTTTTATATCAAGGTCACAGAGGCACATCACTAGGTCTTTTCACAGGAGCAGCACCCAACCGCGGTCTCCCGTCTTGTTCCTCCGCTCACTCCGCTCACAGCCACTGCGACATTGTGTGTGCCCATGTCCCTTCATGTAAACACATGTTTCGCACTAGAGACAAAGACCCCCTGGCGTAGCAATACATATATGTACATATCCATATATATTTAGGTATAGATATATACATACATATATATATATATAGAATATATATATATATATATATATATAATAGTATATATAGCCTACATTAACATAATGCATTCATAATACACTCACCTATATTTATATAGATCGATAGATTCGTGATAAATAGAATAGGTAGATATGTATTCATACATTATTGTATGTGTGTTATATATATACATATATATATATATATATATATAAACCATTTATTTTATTTATTTATTTATAGTGCCATGTGTTTCTGTGTTATAAGTATTATATTTGTATAATTTAATGTCCAATTAGATAATTGGCTTATCTACCTCCTTCCTACCTACACTTCTATCTCTACTTACCTACGTTATCTAAATCTCCTACGCTAGTTTATCTTAGTCCGCCTTCTTAACCCTTACCGGCCCCTCTATCTATTTGTGTATCTACCTGCCTAGTATCTTGGTTAGGTAAGTCACGTTAGATTTCTTTTTGCGTGTTGTTATATTACGTTAAGGAATAGGTTTTTGAATAGGTTTAATTTGGTTAGGTTACGTTCGTTAGTATGTTAGGTTCGGTTATGTTTAGGTTTTTATATAAGTTTAGGTGGTTTTGGCCTTGGTTAGGTTAGATCACGTTTAGGTGGGTTGAGATTATGTTATTTATGTTAGCATAGGTTTAGTTGGTTTAGGATACGTTGGATCGTTAAGGATATATTAAGTTAGTTCGTTCGATTTGTTAGGCTAGGTTAGGTTTAGTTATCTTTGGTTTGTATTAGATTAGAATAGGTTTTAGTTTCTTTCTGTCCTGTTTATGTTTATGTTATGATTAGGTTTTAATACGTTTAGGTTTATTTTATGTTATGTTCTGTTATATTAAGTTTGGGGATAGTTTGGTTAGGTTTCGTTAAGTTTAAACATATTTAGATTAGAGAAGTTTGCTTTACGTAATGTTGTGTTATGTTAGATTAGGTTTTCGTTAGGTTCGGGGTTAGTTGATCTAATTAGGTTAGTATGGATTAGGTCAGTTTAGTTTATTAGGGTATAAGTAGGTTTGGTTGGGTTGGTTAGCTTACCTTACGATGGGATCAGCGTTTAGTTTCCTTAGTATACAGCTTAGTTACATTCGATTTTGGTTTAGTTGTGCAAGTTCGACGCGTGTTACGTTAGAATATTTACATTTCTTCAGTTAGCTTAGGTTAGTTTTGGGCTAGTTTTTTGGTCAGATCTAGTTTCGTTTTCGGTGATATTAGGTTTAGTTAGGCAAGGCTATGTGAGATTACTCATCAGGTAGTTGATAGCTTAAATATGTTAGGTTGGTTAGTTAGAAATTAGATTAGTTTAGGTTTAGTTATAGTTTTTAGATTGAGTTAGATTGGTTTGTTAGGT
>NW_023658006.1:0-25587 GCF_015228065.2 Penaeus monodon
AGCTCTGCACAAAACACAAGTCTTGCTGGGCAGGCAAAGACTAGTTAACAAACTCTGGGCATTCAAAAGAAAGTCTTGCTGGTCAGGCAGAGACTGGTATCAAAATCGTTTTCAAGAGTCCTTACAAGGACTAGTCATGTGCAAAATACAGGGCTTTTTGTTTGGTAAATATATGTCTTGCTGGGCGGGCAAAGACAATATAATAAGTTAATTCAAGGAATAGAGGAGAGAAACTACCATGTAATCCTTAAAATTAACAGTTAACTCTAAGCACTAGCGCTTTCAGCCAGAGGCTTCATCAGGTGCTGTGAAAGAGGTTAACTGAAGTCTTTATTCCAAAAGATACAATATATACAAGGGAACAAAGACTCCAGAGGAGTCACACGGTAAAGGTGACCGACTTCCGAGGTCCTTCCGGTCATGGCGGGGGGGGGGGGGGGCGCCGGGGGAAGGGCTCCCACTTCCTGAGTACCCAGCCTGCCTCCTTGAAGCTTCCTCTCATCGGTGTGAGGTGACTATGCAACATGCAAAGTAGAAGTCTCATCTCCTCTTCACAGGACATAAGAAAATAACAAAGGGGGGATCCTGGCAGGAACCCTTTGGAGGGCTACTAATGGTCAGGATGGGTGGGTTAGGTTCTCTACTTGGAGTATCCTGTCTCAACTGCCTGGATCCTGAAAGAAAAACACAGTTTAAAAATCATAAAGTTTAAGTAAAAGGCAGAGGGGAGGGTAATGTCGCAGGACTGAGGACTAGGTTGGGACTTACTACTTACCATCAAAGAAAACTGAGAAGTTACCAGTAAGCCAGAGAAAATGTAAGGCAGGGGTAACTAAACACTAAAAAATACTTAGACCTTTTGTACAAATTTGTAAAAAATATTAAACAGTCAAACCTTGCTTGTTTCTCAGTAACTTCGGTGTTAAAAATACCATTCAAAACATACCAAAAAAGGAAGAAAAGATGTTTCCTCATTACCATTTGTGTGTAAAAAGTAAATGGTAAATACATCGAACTAAAGTCGGTAAAAAATCGGTCAAGAGAGGGGACTGGAAAACACATATCAGAACTTAAATCCTGGTTTACTAGTCCTTAAGAGGTTTTAAGACCATAACCTCTATGATTTAAAAATAAAAAACTAAAATAAAAGTCTATGGAAATCCTGGATAAGTGATGTAACTTTTCAAAGTCTACATAGGATTTCTGTGCTCTGGGTATGGAGGGCCATGTTCCCCAGTTCCTTTGCTGCCCTTTGCCTGGGTGAACACCTCGGCTCAGCCTCCTCTCTTCTTCTCTTCTTGGTATTTTGTCTTTTTTTGTTTACATTTTTAAATTGTTTTTGTTAGGAGTATTAGAGATTAAATTGTTGTTTGATTCTTTTAAAGTCTATCTCCTGTGTATCAACTGCAAGGAGACCTTTTGAAATGGGGAAAAGATTTGTTTTTTCTTTTCCTTTCTCCTTTTTTAATTTTTGAAGTTTTTGTAATTTTTCTTTTGCTCAATTTATTTCTTTTCTTTTCTTTGTAGTGCTGGGTTAGAATGTATTTATTCTTATATGATCTATCTATATATAGTGTAGATCTTTGGTTCTATTTGTAGGAAAAAGTAAATATGCGGAGGGGTGTTGGTATTTGTTGTATCTTTTTCCTTTTTTGATTTTTGCTTCTTTTCCTTTTTTCCAATTTCTCTTTTTCTTTGTGTATAAATGTTCAAGAGAATTGTATAAATAAATATAACATATATCTCCCATAATTTATTATTTTTGTTTATATTGCCTTCTCCTTTCCTGTTTGGGTATTTCTTTACTTTATGCCATTCTTTTTTTATACTCTGTTTCTTTCCTTTTTCTTGTATTTACAAGTTTTCTTTTATTGTTTATTGGTATCTTTAATATATTGGAGAGGTCTAGGGAATTCTGCTCTGACTAGGTGGTCAGCTATAGTCTTTCCTTTTCTCCAAGCTATCATAGGGTGTGAAGCCGTAAACTTCTTTTCCCATGGGGTTCCTTCTGCATTTTCTATTACCCACTCCCATATTTCTTTTAGAGAGTAGTTTAGGACTCCTTCTAAGGATGGGGAGTATAGCATGGGAAAAATTAGGCGGTTTTGTTCTGGTCTTTAGTTTTCTTTCTAAGATTGTTTCCCTGTTGGCCTCTTTTAATCTTTTTAAAGCAGATCCTAGTGTTCTCTTGCAGTATCCTCTTTTTGTGAAGAAACTGACCATGTCTTTTAAAGCTTCTTCTAGTTTGTGTGGCTCACTTACTATTCTTTTAATTCTCAGTGCCTGAGAGTAAGGTAAAGACCTTTTGAGGCTTGGGGGATGGCATGATTGGAAATGCAGGTACTGGTGTGTGTTTGATGGTTTATGGTACACCGAGGTTTGCACTTTTCCTTCTGCATCCAAATACACCATAGTGTCTAGGAAGGGCAACTCCTTTTTGCTGTATTCTACTGTGAAATTCAAGTCTGGGTGTATATTATTTAACTCTTGGTGGTATTCCAAGAGTTCTGCCTCTGTGCCAGTAAAAATTCCAAAGATATCATCAATATATCTATAGAAAACTGCTGGCTGCTTATCTAAATTCTGTCTTCTCTTTTCTATGCTAGCATGTACAAAGATTTCAGCTATAGCCACTGAGACTGAAGCTCCAATTGCTGTTCCTTTGCCTTGATTATAGAAATGGTTGTTGAATCTTAGCAGTGTGCCTTGTAAGACATGATCTATTCCTTCTTTTATTAAATATGGAGGTGGGGCTATGATATTAAAGTCTGTTCTTAGCCTTTCCTTGACATATGCAAAGTTCCTTTCATAGAAATTGCCACAATCCAAGATGCTTCCTCCTGTGGAATGGAGGGGTACAATGACACTATATCAAAAGAGAAGATAATAGAGCCTGATGGGAACCTTGGTAATGTGGCTATTTTCTTTAAAAAGGCTGTGGTATCTTGCAATCTCTCTGGAAGGAGGTCCAGCAGAGGAGTGAGATACGTTGTTAGCAATCTGTCTACTGGTCTGGTAGGAGCATTACATCCACTGAGCACTGGTCTCCCTGGCCATAGGCCTGTATCTGGGTCTTTTTTTGTGGGTTTTTGGTAATATATACCAGTGTGGGATTATTGGTTCATGCTCCAGTAGTGCATCTCTTTGGCCTGCCAAAAAACTCCTTCTGTTTCCTCCATCTTTTCTGAGTTATCCAAGGTATAGAAACGGTTTACTAGGATCTTGCTTTGTCTTTTTATGACTTGAAGGGCTTCATCTGGATTATTTAATGGATGTATGTTTCTGTATCGATAAATGTGCTTCACCCATTGCTATATAGCTTTCTTTTTCAGAACCACTAAAGCCCCATCCTTGTCTGCTTTTTAATGACTAGGTCTGGGTTTTGAGCTAGGTCTTTAAGGGCCTCTCTTTCTGTTTGCTCATGTTTGGGAGGCTGCCCTATAAGATTTTTTCTCCTACTTCCATGGTTTCACAATGGATCATTGTTTCTAAACCTGGAAGTTTTTGGTAGGAATGCTCTCTCTCTGTTTCAACGGGAGTTGTTTAGGCATATTTCTCCTCTTTTTGTTAAGTGATTCATCATTTACTTGGCCTGGCAAGAGGGAATCTGCAAATCTTTTGTTTATTTGCTCTTTTAATCTATTCATAGAGCTTCCTAGGTTCTCCAAAAGGGCTTTCTTTGGGGGAGGGCCAGGTACAAAAGATCTTCCCTTGCTGAGAAACAGAGAGTTGGGTTCTGGTCATGGGTACTTCAGATACTATTAATTCCATCCCCATCTGCCGTACCCTCCTTCTTGCCACTGTCTTCCTCCTGCTGGCCCTTGGGCCCACTGGTAATTTCCTCTTTGAGGAAATCTTCCATGCCTGGGAGGTGGCCTCCATGGTTGAGGGTGGCTTATCCAGTGTGGGTTCTGCCCATGGAACCTTTGTTGTTGATAATTTTTTGTGGTAGCGGACTTGTTTTTGTATCTTTTCTGCTCTTGTGGAGCTTCTCTCCAGTTCTGTGGGTGGTTTGGGTAGTGAGGTTGCCACCTTCTCTGGTGTGAGACTTGGGGTTTTCTTTGCTCTTTGGGGTAAGGGGTTAGATGGGTTTTCCTCATCTTGTGGGTGGGTTTACCCGTGTGGGTGGGTGCTGCCTGGCAAATCTTGCTCTTTCTGTTTCTGGGCAGTTGTTCCACCTGTTTGGGCCCCCTTTGTGTTCTGTTGTATTGCATTTTTTGTTTTTTTCTGTTTCTGTCCGTTTTTTGGCTGTTTCTTATTTTTCCTCCTTTCCTCCTCTGTTTTCCTCTTAGCATAGCTTTTCAAAGACATCCATGTCTCAGGGTTTTTCTTTTTCTTTTGTATTTGTGGAGCCTCTTCATTCTCTATGTTTTGCTCTGTTTCTTGGTTTATCTTTCTTTGTGTTCAGTTTTGTTTGTATCTTTCTCTATGATCTTATCATGAGATTGGCAATGACCTTTTCCAACTGGCCTATTGCTCCTACTACCTTTTCCAAGAGCTTATTACAAGCTTCTTCCCTTTCTATAAGTCCTGAAGGACAAGGAGGGGAAGGTGGAGTTGGCAGGAATAATTCAAGGGTGCCTGGGCTCCTTATGGTATGTTCATTGGGAGGGAGATCTGTGTACTGTCCTCTCCCCTTGGGGGTAGGTCAATATGATTATCTCTTTCCTCCGAGGCTTCCTTTTCTGCTTGAGGTGTCTCCTCTGTTTCATTACTAGGAGGTGGAGGTGGGAAGCATGCTTCAATGTTTGTTCTATTACATTCTCCTGTTCAGTTTCTGTTTGGTTATGTTCTGATTCTTTGTCTTGTTCTTTTTGTTCTTTCTCATTTTCTTGTTCTCTATTTAACTGATCTGGTTCTGTGTTTTCATTTTCTGTTTCTTTCTGTTCATCTTCCAGGGGTTCGGGTTCTTCTGGATGAGAGTTTATGCCTATGTCTCTCATGCATTTCAGAACCATGTCTCTTTCTTCCCCTGTCATTTCCATATTTGTTCTTTCATTCATATACTGTATGAGGGGGGTCCCTTCTTGTAACAGATAGAATTTACTTCTGGGGGGTTGTAGCTTGTCAATTTTTTAGCGGCAAGCTTAGCTCTGGTATAAGCATCATGGCAGATTCTTCTATAGGAGTGAGGGTATTTTCTTTTCAGTCTATTTTTCTCTTCTATTATTCTCCTCCTCACTTCTACTGTGCTTGCCCTAATTGCTGCTGCCATTAGGCCTTGCCATCTTCTTGCTGCTCCTTGCAAGATCAACTCTCCCATCTCAATTACCCACATGGTGGTAGGTCCCTCATCCTACTGTCTATGTTCTGCAACATCAGTTCAAATCTATCTGTGACTCCCTTCAATTCACATCTGTCTAGGTATTTTACTATAGCTTGCTGTACTGTTTCCTCTTTATATAATTTTGCCATATCTTTTATTTCGTTTGTTCATCTTGTGTAGATACGGGGGGTGGTCTTGTAAATTGTGGATTTCATCTCTGAAAGGGTCTTCAGGGAAGCCTAGCTGTACTTCTCCACCTAGTAATAGGGGTCCCAAAGGGGGGATGCTTGGACTGCTGGGCTTGTGTTTGCCCAAGCCAGCGGGTGGTTCCATCCTCCTCTCAGGGCTAAGGGGTGTTCAACAACTGTTTATTTATATTTGTATTTCCTATTGCTTGTTGGAAGACAGGGTCTAAGCTACTTCCAAGTTGAGACCATTTCATCTATAATACCCTCCTCTACTGGTCCTTTAGTGTTCTTCCTTATTTTAGTGTTTGCTCGTGTCATAGGCATCTTTCTATAAATATATTTAATTTCTCAGTCTTTTAGTTTCCTTTTCTTATTTTCTGAGTAATTAAAATTGCATATATCACCTTGTTTCTCTCTTTATTCCTTATCCAAACCATATATTACAAGCTCTGTTTATTATACAGTTTACAATATCTGTGCCAAAGAAATAACAACTGCTGTTTTTCCAGAGGGGTGTGTATGCAGTCCACTTTTGAGGCCAGAGGGAAATCTCCGAGGACAAATTAACACACTGCAGGAAACTCCAGCAGAAGTCTAATGGCACCTGAAAAAATAGAAAGAGGAGATCAGTTAAGATATTCTCACTGTATATATAATTTTAAAAGACTTTGTGTGTACCTGGTCAGCTTTGTTTCATATACTTCATATAATCCTTATAAGGACTGCTCATGTGCTACTTTTGTCTTGCTGGGCTGGCTAAGACAACAAATCCTTAAAAGGACTAATCATGTGAAACATTAGGAAAACAAATTTTTTGTCTTGCTGGGCAGGCAAGGACTGGTATCTAGCTCTCAAACACAAACACAAGTCTTGCTGGGCAGGCAAAGACTAGTACAAAACTCGGTCTTTCAAAGAAAGTCTTGCTGGTCAGGCAGAGACTGGTATCAAAATCGTTTTTCAAGAGTCCTTACAAGGACTAGTCATGTGCAAAATACAGGGCTTTTTGTTTGGTAAATATATGTCTTGCTGGGCGGGCAAAGACAATATAATAAGTTAATTTCAAGGAATAGAGGAGAGAAACTACCATGTAATCCTTAAAATTAACAGTTAACTCTAAGCACTAGCGCTTTCAGCCAGAGGCTTCATCAGGTGCTGTGAAAGAGGTTAACTGAAGTCTTTATTCCAAAAGATACAATATATACAAGGGAACAAAGACTCCAGAGGAGTCACACGGTAAAGGTGACCGACTTCCGAGGTCCTTCCGGTCATGGCGGGGGGGGGGGGGGGGCGCCGGGGGAAGGGCTCCCACTTCCTGAGTACCCTGCCTGCCTCCTTGAAGCTTCCTCTCATCGGTGTGAGGTGACTATGCAACATGCAAAGTAGAAGTCTCATCTCCTCTTCACAGGACATAAGAAAATAACAAAGGGGGGATCCTGGCAGGAACCCTTTGGAGGGCTACTAATGGTCAGGATGGGTGGGTTAGGTTCTCTACTTGGAGTATCCTGTCTCAACTGCCTGGATCCTGAAAGAAAAACACAGTTTAAAAATCATAAAGTTTAAGTAAAAGGCAGAGGGGAGGGTAATGTCGCAGGACTGAGGACTAGGTTGGGACTTACTACTTACCATCAAAGAAAACTGAGAAGTTACCAGTAAGCCAGAGAAAATGTAAGGCAGGGGTAACTAAACACTAAAAAATACTTAGACCTTTTGTACAAATTTGTAAAAAATATTAAACAGTCAAACCTTGCTTGTTTCTCAGTAACTTCGGTGTTAAAAATACCATTCAAAACATACCAAAAAAGGAAGAAAAGATGTTTCCTC
The DNA here is from genome assembly GCF_015228065.2 of Penaeus monodon. Lineage (NCBI taxonomy): Eukaryota > Metazoa > Arthropoda > Malacostraca > Decapoda > Penaeidae > Penaeus > Penaeus monodon. Next base: position 7,276 of record NW_023658006.1, read on the forward strand.
ATTACCATTTGTGTGTAAAAAGTAAATGGTAAATACATCGAACTAAAGTCGGTAAAAATCGGTCAAGAGAGGGGACTGGAAAACACATATCAGAACTTAAATCCTGGTTTACTAGTCCTTAAGAGGTTTTAAGACCATAACCTCTATGATTTAAAAAAAAAAAACTAAAATAAAAGTCTATGGAAATCCTGGATAAGTGATGTAACTTTTCAAAGTCTACATAGGATTTCTGTGCTCTGGGTATGGAGGGCCATGTTCCCCAGTTCCTTTGCTGCCCTTTGCCTGGGTGAACACCTCGGCTCAGCCTCCTCTCTTCTTCTCTTCTTGGTATTTTGTCTTTTTTTGTTTACATTTTTAAATTGTTTTTGTAGGAGTATTAGAGATTAAATTGTTGTTGATTCTTTTAAAGTCTATCTCCTGTGTATCAACTGCAAGGAGACCTTTTGAAATGGGGAAAAGATTTGTTTTTTCTTTTTCCTTTCTCCTTTTTTAATTTTTGAAGTTTTGTAATTTTTCTTTTGCTCAATTTATTTCTTTTCTTTTCTTTGTAGTGCTGGGTTAGAATGTATTTATTCTTATATGATCTATCTATATATAGTGTAGATCTTTGGTTCTATTTGTAGGAAAAAGTAAATATGCGGAGGGGTGTTGGTATTTGTTGTATCTTTTTCCTTTTTTGATTTTGCTTCTTTTCCTTTTTCCAATTTCTCTTTTTCTTTGTGTATAAATGTTCAAGAGAATTGTATAAATAAATATAACATATATCTCCCATAATTTATTATTTTGTTTATATTGCCTTCTCCTGTCCGGTGTGGGTATTTCGGTACTTTATGCCATTCTTTTTTATACTCTGTTTCTTTCCTTTTTCTTGTATTTACAAGTTTTCTTTATTGTTTATTGGTATCTTTAATATATTGGAGAGGTCTAGGGAATTCTGCTCTGACTAGGTGGTCAGCTATAGTCTTTCCTTTTCTCCAAGCTATCATAGGGTGTGAAGCCGTAAACTTCTTTTCCCATGGGGTTCCTTCTGCATTTTCTATTACCCACTCCCATATTTCTTTTAGAGAGTAGTTTAGGACTCCTTCTAAGGATGGGGAGTATAGCATGGGAAAAATTAGGCGGTTTTGTTCTGGTCTTATTTTTCTTTCTAAGATTGTTTCCCTGTTGGCCTCTTTAATCTTTTTAAAGCAGATCCTAGTGTTCTCTTGCAGTATCCTCTTTTGTGAAGAAACTGACCATGTCTTTTAAAGCTTCTTCTAGTTTGTGTGGCTCACTTACTATTCTTTAATTCTCAGTGCCTGAGAGTAAGGTAAAGACCTTTTGAGGCTTGGGGATGGCATGATTGGAAATGCAGGTACTGTGGTGTTTGATGGTTTATGGTACACGAGGTTTGCACTTTTCCTTCTGCATCCAATACACCATATGTCTGGAAGGGCAACTACTCTTTTTCTGGTATTCTACTGTGAAATCAAGTCTGGTTTATATTTTTAACTCTTGGTGGATTCCAGAGTTCTGCCTCTGTGCCAGTAAAAATTCCAAAGATATCATCAATTATATCATAGAAAACTGCTGGCTGCTATCTAAATTCTGTGTTTTCTTTTCTATGCTAGCATGTACAAATTTCAGTCCTATAGCCATGAGACTGAAGCTCCAATTCTGCTTCCTTTGCTTGATTATAGAAATGGTTGTTGAATCTTAGCAGTGTGCCTGTAAGACATGATCTAGTTCCTCTTATTAAATATGGAGGTGGCTATATATAAAGTCTGTTTCTTGTCCTTTCCTGACATATGCAATTCCTTTCTAGAAATTTGCCACATCCAAGATGCTTCTCCTGTGAATGGAGGGACAATGACACTATATCAAAAGAGAAGATATAGAGCATGGGAACCTTGTAATGTGCTATTCTTTTTAAAAAGGCTGTGGTATCTTGCAATCTCTTGGAAGGAGTCACTGCAGAGGAGAATACGTTGTTAGCAATCTGTTACTGGTCTGGTAGGAGCATTAAAATCCACTGGCCTGTGGATCGGCCAAGCCTGTATCTGGGTCTTTTTGTGGGTTTTTGGTATATTACCAGTGTGGGATATGTTCATGCTCAAGTAGGCATCTCTTGGCTGCCAAAACTCCTGCTGGTTTCCCCATCTTTTCTGAGTATCCAGTTAGAAACGTTTACTAGGATCTTGCTTGTCTTTTTATGACTTGAAGGGTCTTCAGCTCTGGTTATTTAATGGATGTATGTTTTGTATCTGATAAATGTGCTTCACCCATTGCTATATAGCTTTTTTTTCATGCAAGACCATTAAAGCCCCATCCTTGTCTGCTTTTTAATGCTTAGGTCTGGTTTGAAGGTCTTTAAGGCTCTCTTTCTTTTTGCTCATGTTTGGTAGGCTGCCTTTAAGATTTTTTTCTTACTTCCAATGGTTCACAAGGATCATGTTCTAAACCTGGAAGTTTTTATGGTACGAATCTCTCTCTCTGTTTCAAGGGTTGTTTAGGCATTTCTCCTTTTTGTTAAGTGATTCATCATTTTCTTGTCTGGCAAGAGGAACTTCAAATCTTTTGTTTATTGCTTTTATCTATTCATAAAAGCTTTCTAGGATTCTCCAAGGCGTTTCTTTGGGGTGAGGGCCAGGTACAAAAGATTTCTTGTGAGCACAGAGGTTGGGTTCTGGTCATGGGTAACTCAGATACTATTATTCCTCCCATCTGCCTACCCTCCTTTGCCACTGTCTTCTTGCTGGCCTTGGGCCCACTGGTAAATTTCCTCTTTGAGGAAATTGTCCTGCCTGGGAGGTGGCTCCATCGTTGAGGGTGCTATCCATGTGGGTTCTGCCCATGGACCTTTGTTGTTGATAATTTTGTGGTATGCGGACTTTGGTATTGTATCTGTTGCTCCTTGTGGAGCTTCTCTCCAGTTGTGGGTGGTTTGGTAGGAGGTTGCACCTTTTGGTGTGAGACTTGGGTTTCTTTGCTTTTGGGTAAGGGTTAGGAGGTTTCTCCTCATCTGTGGTGGGTTACGTGGGGGGTTGCTCGCTGGCAATCTTTGCGTTTTCTGTTTTGGGCAGTTGTTCCACCTGTTTGGGCCCCCTTTGTGTCTGTTGGTTGCATTTTTGTTTTTTCTGTTTCTTCCGTTTTTGGCTGTTCTTTTTTTCCTCCTTTCCTCCTCTGTGTTTCTCTTAGCATAGCTTTTCAAAGACATCCATGTCTCAGGTTTTTCTTTTTCTTTTGTATTTGTGGAGCCTCTTCTTCTCTATGTTTGCTCGTTTCTTGGTTTATCTGTTCTTTGTGTTCAGTTTTGTTTTGTTTCCTCTATGATTCTTATATTGAGATTGGCAATGACCTTTTCAATGCCTATTGCTCCTATACCTTTTCCCAGAGCTTATTACAAGCTTTCCTTTCTATAAGTCCTGAAGGACAAGGAGGGAAGGTGGAGTTGGCAGAATATTCAAGGGTGCCTGGTCCTTATGGTATAGTTCATGGGAGGGGAATTGTGTACTGTCCTATCCCCTTGGGGCGGGTCAATATGATTTCTCTTCCTCGATGGCTTCCTTTCTGCTTGAGGTGTCCTCTGTTCATTACTAGGCTGGAGGTGGGAAGCATGCTTCAATGTTTTGTTCTATTACATCTCCTGTCAGTTTCTGTTTGGTTATGTTCTGATTCTTTGTCTTGTTCTCTGTTCTTTCTTTTGTTCTTCTATTTAACTGATCTGGTTCTGTGTTTTCATTTTCTGTTTCTTTTTTCATCTTCCAGGGGTTCGGGTTTTCTGGATGAGAGTTTGCCTATGTCTCTGATGCATTTCAGAACCATGTCTCTTTCTTCACCTGTCATTTCCATATTTTCTTCATTCATTATACTGTATGAGGGGGGTCCCTTCTGTAACAGATAGAAATTATTTGGGGTTGTAGCTTGTCAATTGTGGTTTAGCGCAAGCTTAGCTTGGTATAAGCATCATGGCAGATTTCTATAGGAGGAGGTATTTTCTTTTCAGTCTATTTTTTTCTCTATTATTCTCTCCTCATTCTACTGTGCTGCCCTAATTGCTGCTGCCATTGGGCCCTTGCCATTTCTTGCTGCTCCTTGCAAGATCAACTCTCCCATCTCAATTACCCACACATGGTGGTAGGTCCCTCATCCTACTGTCTAGTTCTGCAACATCAGTTCAAATCTATCTGTGACTCCTTCAATTCACATCTGTCTAGGTATTTTACTATAGCTTGCTGTACTGTTTCCTCTTTATATAATTTTGCCATATCTTTTATTTCGTGTTGTTCATCTTGTGTAGATACGGGGGTGGGTCTTGTAAATTGTGGATTTCATCTCTGAAAGGGTCTTCAGGGAAGCCTAGCTGTACTTCTCCACCTAGTAATAGGGGTGCCAAGGGGATGCTGGACTGCTGGGCTTGTTTGCCCAAGCCAGCGGGTGGTCCATCCTCCTCTCAGGGCTAAGGGGTTGTTCAAACACTGTTTATTATATTTGTATTTCCTATGCTTGTTGGAAGACAGTGTCTAAGCTACTTCCCAAAGTTGAGACCATTTCATCTATAATACCCTCCTCTACTGGTCCTTTAGTGTTCTTCTTATTTTAGTGTTGCTCGTGTCATAGGCATCTTTCTATAAATATATTTAATTTCTCATCTTTTAGTTTCCTTTTCTTATTTTCGAGTAATTAAAATTGCATATATCACCTTGTTTCTCTTTATTCCTTTATCCAAACCATAATTACAAGCTCTGGTTAATACAGTTTACAATATCTGTGCCAAAGAAATAACAACTGCTGTTTTCCAGAGGGGTGTGTATGCAGTCCACTTTTGAGGCCAGAGGGAAATCTCGAGGACAAATTAACACACTGCAGGAAACTCAGCAGAAGTCTAATGGCACCTGAAAAAATAGAAAGAGGAGATCAGTTAAGATATCTCACTGATATATAATTTTAAAAGACTTTGTGTGTACCTGGTCAGCTTGTTCATATACTCTCATATAATCCTTATAAGACTGCTGCATGCTACTTTGTCTTGCTGGGCTGGCTAAGACAACAAATCCTTAAAAGGACTAATCATGTGAAACATTAGGAAAACAATTTTTTGTCTTGCTGGGCAAGGCAAGGACTGGTATCTAGCTCTCAACACAAACACAAGTCTTGCTGGGCAGGCAAAGACTAGTACAAACTCGGTCTTTCAAAGAAAGTCTTGCTGGTCAGGCAGAGACTGGTATCAAAATCGTTTTCAAAGGTCCTTACAAGGAACTAGTCATGTGCAAAATACAGGGCTTTTGTTTGGTAAATATATGTCTGCTGGGCGGGCAAAGACAATATAATAAGTTAATTCAAGGAATAGGAGGAGAGAAACTACCATGTAATCCTTAAAATTAACAGTTAACTCTAAGCACTAGCGCTTTCAGCCAGAGGCTTCATCAGGTGCTGTGTAAGAGGTTAACTGAAGTCTTTATCCAAAAGATACAATATATACAAGGGAACAAAGACTCCAGAGGAGTCACACGGTAAAGGTGACCGACTTCCGAGGTCCTTCGGTCATGGCGGGGGGGAGGGGGGCGCCTGGGAAGGGCTCCAACTTCTGAGTACCCTGCCTGCCTCCTGAAGCTTCCTCTCATCGTGTGAGGTGACTATGCAAACATGCAAAGTAGAAGTCTCATCTCTCTTCACAGGACATAAAAATAAACAAAGGGGATCCTGGCAGGAACCCTTTGGAGGGCTACTAATGGTCAGGATGGGTGGGTTAGGTTCTCTACTGGAGTATCCTGTCTCAACTGCCTGGATCCTGAAAGAAAAAACAGTTTAAAAATCATAAAGTTTAAGTAAAAGGCAGAGGGAGAGGTAATGTCGCAGGACTGAGACTAGGTGGGACTTACTACTACCATCAAAGAAAACTAGAAGTTACCAGTAAGCCAGAGAAAATGTAAGGCAGGGTAAACTAAAACACTAAAAAATACTTAGACCTTTTGTAAAATTTGTAAAAAATATTAAACAGTCAACCTTGCTTGTTTCTCAGTAACTTCGGTGTTAAAAATACCATTCAAAACATACCCAAAAAAGGAAAAAGATGTTTCCTCATTACCATTGTGTGTAAAAGTAAATGGTAAATACATCGAACTAAAGTCGGTAAAAAATCGGTCAAAGAGGGACTGGAAAACACATATCAGAACTTAAATCCTGGTTTACTAGTCCTTAGAGGTTTTAAGACATAACCTCTATGATTTAAAAATAAAAAACTAAAATAAAAGTCTATGAAATCCTGGATAAGTGATGTAACTTTTTCAAAGTCTACATAGGATTTCTGTGCTCTGGGTATGGAGGCCATGTTCCCAGTTCCTTTGCTGCCCTTTGCCTGGATGAACACCTCGGCTCAGCCTCCTCTTTCTTCTCTTCTTGGTATTTTGTCTTTTTTGTTTACATTTTAATTGTTTTTGTAGGAGTATTAGAGATTAAATTGTTGTTTGATTTTTAAAGTCTATCTCCTGGTATCAACTGCAAGGAGACCTTTTGAAATGGGGAAAAGATTTGTTTTTTCTTTTCCTTTTCCTCTTTTTAATTTTGAAGTTTTTGTAATTTTTCTTTGCTCAATTTATTTCTTTTCTTTTCTTTGTAGTGCTGGGTTAGAATGTTTTTCTAGTATGATTATCTATATTAGTGTAGATCTTGGTTCTATTTGTAGGAAAAAGTAAATATGCGGAGGGTGTTGGTATTGTTGATCTTTTTCCTTTTTGATTTTTGCTTCTTTTCCTTTTTCCAATTCTCTTTTCTTTGTGTATAAATGTTCAAGGAGAATTGTATAAATAAATATAACTAATATCTCCCATAATTTTATTTTTTGTTATATTGCTTCTCCTTTCCTGTTTGGGTATTTCTTTACTTTATGCCATTCTTTTTTATACTCTGTTTCTTTCCTTTTTCTGTATTTACAAGTTTCTTTTATTTATTGGTATCTTTAATTATGAGGAGGTCTAGGGAATTCTGCTCTGACTAGGTGGTCAGCTTAGTCTTTCCTTTCTCCAAGCTATCATAGGGTGTGAAGCCGTAAACTTCTTTTCCCATGGGGTTCCTTCTGCATTTTCTATTACCCACTCCCATATTCTTTTAGAGAGTAGTTTAGGACTCCTTCTAAGGATGGGGAGTATAGCATGGGAAAAATTAGGCGGTTTTGTTCTGGTCTTAGTTTCTTTCTAAGATTGTTTCCCTGTGGCCTCTTTTAATCTTTTTAAAGCAGATCCTAGTGTTCTCTTGCAGTATCCTCTTTTTGTGAAGAAACTGACCATGTCTTTTAAAGCTTCTTCTAGTTTGTGTGGCTCACTTACTATTCTTTTAATTCTCAGTGCCTGAGAGTAAGGTAAAGACCTTTTGAGGCTTGGGGGATGGCATGATTGGAAATGCAGGTACTGGTGTGTGTTTGATGGTTTATGGTACACCGAGGTTTGCACTTTTCCTTCTGCATCCAAATACACCATAGTGTCTAGGAAGGGCAACTCCTTTTTGCTGTATTCTACTGTGAAATTCAAGTCTGGGTGTATATTATTTAACTCTTGGTGGTATTCCAAGAGTTCTGCCTCTGTGCCAGTAAAAATTCCAAAGATATCATCAATATATCTATAGAAAACTGCTGGCTGCTTATCTAAATTCTGTCTTCTCTTTTCTATGCTAGCATGTACAAAGATTTCAGCTATAGCCACTGAGACTGAAGCTCCAATTGCTGTTCCTTTGCCTTGATTATAGAAATGGTTGTTGAATCTTAGCAGTGTGCCTTGTAAGACATGATCTATTCCTTCTTTTATTAAATATGGAGGTGGGGCTATGATATTAAAGTCTGTTCTTAGCCTTTCCTTGACATATGCAAAGTTCCTTTCATAGAAATTTGCCACAATCCAAGATGCTTCCTCCTGTGGAATGGAGGGGTACAATGACACTATATCAAAAGAGAAGATAATAGAGCCTGATGGGAACCTTGGTAATGTGGCTATTTTCTTTAAAAAGGCTGTGGTATCTTGCAATCTCTCTGGAAGGAGGTCCAGCAGAGGAGTGAGATACGTTGTTAGCAATCTGTCTACTGGTCTGGTAGGAGCATTACATCCACTGAGCACTGGTCTCCCTGGCCATAGGCCTGTATCTGGGTTCTTTTTCTTGTGGTTTTTGGTAATATATACCAGTGTGGGATTATTGGTTCATGCTCCAGTAGTGCATCTCTTTGGCCTGCCAAAAACTCCTTCTGTTTCCTCCATCTTTTCCTGAGTTATCCAAGGTATAGAAACGGTTTACTAGGATCTTGCTTTGTCTTTTTATGACTTGAAGGGCTTCATCTGGATTATTTAATGGGATGTATGTTTCTGTATCTGATAAATGTGCTTCACCCATTGCTATATAGCTTTCTTTTTTCAGAACCACTAAAGCCCCATCCTTGTCTGCTTTTTTAATGACTAGGTCTGGGTTTTGAGCTAGGTCTTTAAGGGCCTCTCTTTCTTGTTTGCTCATGTTTGGGAGGCTGCCCTTTAAGATTTTTCTCCTACTTCCATGGTTTCACAATGGATCATTGTTTCTAAACCTGGAAGTTTTTTGGTAGGAATGCTCTCTCCTGTTTCAACGGGAGTTGTTTAGGCATATTTCTCCTCTTTTTGTTAAGTGATTCATCATTTACTTGGCCTGGCAAGAGGGAATCTGCAAATCTTTTGTTTATTTGCTCTTTTAATCTATTCATAGAGCTTCCTAGGTTCTCCAAAAGGGCTTTCTTTGGGGGAGGGCCAGGTACAAAAGATCTTCCCTTGCTGAGCACAGAGAGTTGGGTTCTGGTCATGGGTACTTCAGATACTATTAATTCCATCCCCATCTGCCGTACCCTCCTTCTTGCCACTGTCTTCCTCCTGCTGGCCCTTGGGCCCACTGGTAATTTCCTCTTTGAGGAAATCTTCCATGCCTGGGAGGTGGCCTCCATGGTTGAGGGTGGCTTATCCAGTGTGGGTTCTGCCCATGGAACCTTTGTTGTTGATAATTTTTGTGGTAGCGGACTTGTTTGTATCTTTTCTTGCTCTTGTGGAGCTTCTCTCCAGTTCTGTGGGTGGTTTGGGTAGTGAGGTTGCCACCTTCTCTGGTGTGAGACTTGGGGTTTTCTTTGCTCTTTGGGGTAAGGGGTTAGATGGGTTTTCCTCATCTTGTGGGTGGGTACCCGTGTGGGTGGGTGCTGCCTGGCAAATCTTTGCTCTTTCTGTTTCTGGGCAGTTGTTCCACCTGTTTGGGCCCCCTTTGTGTTCTGTTGTATTGCATTTTTTTTTTTTCTGTTTCTGTCCGTTTTTTGGCTGTTTCTTATTTTCCTCCTTTCCTCCTCTGTTTCCTCTTAGCATAGCTTTTCAAAGACATCCATGTCTCAGGGTTTTCTTTTTCTTTTGTATTTGTGGAGCCTCTTCATTCTCTATGTTTTGCTCTGTTTCTTGGTTTATCTGTTCTTGTGTTCAGTTTTGTTTGTATCTTTCTCTATGACTTATCATTGAGATTGGCAATGACCTTTTCCAACTGGCCTATTGCTCCTACTACCTTTTCCAAGAGCTTATTACAAGCTTCTTCCTTTCTATAAGTCCTGAAGGACAAGGAGGGAAGGTGGAGTTGGCAGGAATAATTCAAGGGTGCCTGGGCTCTTATGGTATTTTTCATTGGGAGGGAGATCTGTGTACTGTCCTCTCCCCTTGGGGTAGGTCAATATGATTATCTCTTTCCTCCGAGGCTTCCTTTTCTGCTTGAGGTGTCTCCTCTGTTTCATTACTAGGAGGTGGAGGTGGGAAGCATGCTTCAATGTTTTGTTCTATTACATTCTCCTGTTCAGTTTCTGTTTGGTTATGTTCTGATTCTTTGTCTTGTTCTTTTTGTTCTTTCTCATTTTCTTGTTCTCTATTTAACTGATCTGGTTCTGTGTTTTCATTTTCTGTTTCTTTCTGTTCATCTTCCAGGGGTTCGGGTTCTTCTGGATGAGAGTTTATGCCTATGTCTCTCATGCATTTCAGAACCATGTCTCTTTCTTCCCCTGTCATTTCCATATTTGTTCTTTCATTCATATACTGTATGAGGGGGGTCCCTTCTTGTAACAGATAGAATTAATTCTGGGGGTTGTAGCTTGTCAATTTTTTAGCGGCAAGCTTAGCTCTGGTATAAGCATCATGGCAGATTCTTCTATAGGAGTGAGGGTATTTTCTTTTCAGTCATTTTTCTCTTCTATTATTCTCCTCCTCACTTCTACTGTGCTTGCCCTAATTGCTGCTGCCATTAGGCCTTGCCATCTTCTTGCTGCTCCTTGCAAGATCAACTCTCCCATCTCAATTACCCACATGGGTGGTAGGTCCCTCATCCTACTGTCTATGTTCTGCAACATCAGTTCAAATCTATCTGTGACTCCCTTCAATTCACATCTGTCTAGGTATTTTACTATAGCTTGCTGTACTGTTCCTCTTATATAATTTTGCCATATCTTTTTATTCTGTTTGTTCATCTTGTGTAGATACGGGGGGGTGGTCTTGTAAATTGTGGATTTCATCTCTGAAAGGGTCTTCAGGGAAGCCTAGCTGTACTTCTCCACCTAGTAATAGGGGTGCCAAGGGGGATGCTTGGACTGCTGGGCTTGTGTTTGCCCAAGCCAGCGGGTGGTTCCATCCTCCTCTCAGGGCTAAGGGGTTGTTCAACAACTGTTTATTTATATTTGTATTTCCTATTGCTTGTTGGAAGACAGGGTCTAAGCTACTTCCCAAAGTTGAGACCATTTCATCTATAATACCCTCCTCTACTGGTCCTTTAGTGTTCTTCCTTATTTTAGTGTTTGCTCGTGTCATAGGCATCTTTCTATAAATATATTTAATTTCTCAGTCTTTTAGTTTCCTTTTCTTATTTTCTGAGTAATTAAAATTGCATATATCACCTTGTTCTCTCTTTATTCCTTTATCCAAACCATATATTACAAGCTCTGTTATTATACAGTTTACAATATCTGTGCCAAAGAAATAACAACTGCTGTTTTTCCAGAGGGGTGTGTATGCAGTCCACTTTTGAGGCCAGAGGGAAATCTCCGAGGACAAATTAACACACTGCAGGAAACTCCAGCAGAAGTCTAATGGCACCTGAAAAAATAGAAAGAGGAGATCAGTTAAGATATTCTCACTGTATATATAATTTTAAAAGACTTTGTGTGTACCTGGTCAGCTTTGTTTCATATACTTCATATAATCCTTATAAGGACTGCTCATGTGCTACTTTTGTCTTGCTGGGCTGGCTAAGACAACAAATCCTTAAAAGGACTAATCATGTGAAACATTAGGAAAACAAATTTTTTGTCTTGCTGGGCAGGCAAGGACTGGTATCTAGCTCTCAAACACAAACACAAGTCTTGCTGGGCAGGCAAAGACTAGTACAAACTCGGTCTTTCAAAGAAAGTCTGCTGGTCAGGCAGAGACTGGTATCAAAATCGTTTTTCAAGAGTCCTTACAAGGACTAGTCATGTGCAAAATACAGGGCTTTTTGTTTGGTAAATATATGTCTTGCTGGGCGGGCAAAGACAATATAATAAGTTAATTCAAGGAATAGAGGAGAGAAACTACCATGTAATCCTTAAAATTAACAGTTAACTCTAAGCACTAGCGCTTTCAGCCAGAGGCTTCATCAGGTGCTGTGAAAGAGGTTAACTGAAGTCTTTATTCCAAAAGATACAATATATACAAGGGAACAAAGACTCCAGAGGAGTCACACGGTAAAGGTGACCGACTTCCGAGGTCCTTCCGGTCATGGCGGGGGGGGGGGGGGGCGCCTGGGGAAGGGCTCCCACTTCCTGAGTACCCTGCCTGCCTCCTTGAAGCTTCCTCTCATCGGTGTGAGGTGACTATGCAACATGCAAAGTAGAAGTCTCATCTCCTCTTCACAGGACATAAGAAAATAACAAAGGGGGGATCCTGGCAGGAACCCTTTGGAGGGCTACTAATGGTCAGGATGGGGGTTAGGTTCTCTACTTGGAGTATCCTGTCTCAACTGCCTGGATCCTGAAAGAAAAACACAGTTTAAAAATCATAAAGTTTAAGTAAAAGGCAGAGGGGAGGGTAATGTCGCAGGACTGAGGACTAGGTTGGGACTTACTACTTACCATCAAAGAAAACTGAGAAGTTACCAGTAAGCCAGAGAAAATGTAAGGCAGGGGTAACTAAACACTAAAAAATACTTAGACCTTTTGTACAAATTTGTAAAAAATATTAAACAGTCAAACCTTGCTTGTTTCTCAGTAACTTCGGTGTTAAAAATACCATTCAAAACATACCAAAAAAGGAAGAAAAGATGTTTCCTCATTACCATTTGTGTGTAAAAAGTAAATGGTAAATACATCGAACTAAAGTCGGTAAAAAATCGGTCAAGAGAGGGGACTGGAAAACACATATCAGAACTTAAATCCTGGTTTACTAGTCCTTAAGAGGTTTTAAGACCATAACCTCTATGATTTAAAAATAAAAAACTAAAATAAAAGTCTATGGAAATCCTGGATAAGTGATGTAACTTTTCAAAGTCTACATAGGATTTCTGTGCTCTGGGTATGGAGGGCCATGTTCCCCAGTTCCTTTGCTGCCTTTGCCTGGGTGAACACCTCGGCTCAGCCTCTCTCTTCTTCTCTTCTGGTATTTTGTCTTTTTTGTTTACATTTTTAAATTGTTTTTGTTAGGAGTATTAGAGATTAAATTGTTGTTTGATTCTTTTAAAGTCTATCTCCTGTGTATCAACTGCAAGGAGACCTTTTGAAATGGGGAAAAGATTTGTTTTTTTTTTTTTCCTTTCTCCTTTTTAATTTTTGAAGTTTTTGTAATTTTTCTTTTGCTCAATTTATTTCTTTTCTTTTCTTTGTAGTGCTGGGTTAGAATGTATTTATTCTTATATGATCTATCTATATATAGTGTAGATCTTTGGTTCTATTTGTAGGAAAAAGTAAATAGCGGAGGGGTGTTGGTATTTGTTGTATCTTTTTCCTTTTTTGATTTTTGCTTCTTTTCCTTTTTTCCAATTTCTCATTTTCATTGTAGTATAAAAGTACAAGAGAATAGTATAAAAAAAAATAACATATATATCCCATAATTATTATTTTTGTTTATATTGCCTTCTCCTTTCCTGTTGGGTATTTCTTTACTTTATGCCATTCTTTTCTATACGCTGTTTCTTTCCTTTTTCTTGTATTTACAAGTTTTCTTTTATTGTTTATTGGTATCTTTAATATATTGGAGAGGTCTAGGGAATTCTGCTCTGACTAGGTGGTCAGCTATAGTCTTTCCTTTTCTCCAAGCTATCATAGGGTGTGAAGCCGTAAACTTCTTTCCCATGGGGTTCCTTCTGCATTTTCTATTACCCACTCCCATATTTCTTTTAGAGAGTAGTTTAGGACTCCTTCTAAGGATGGGGAGTATAGCATGGGAAAAATTAGGCGGTTTTGTTCTGGTCTTAGTTTTCTTTCTAAGATTGTTTCCCTGTTGGCCTCTTTTAATCTTTTTAAAGCAGATCCTAGTGTTCTCTTGCAGTATCCTCTTTTGTGAAGAAACTGACCATGTCTTTTAAAGCTTCTTCTAGTTTGTGTGGCTCACTTACTATTCTTTTAATTCTCAGTGCCTGAGAGTAAGGTAAAGACCTTTTGAGGCTTGGGGGATGGCATGATTGGAAATGCAGGTACTGGTGTGTGTTTGATGGTTTATGGTACACCGAGGTTTGCACTTTTCCTTCTGCATCCAAATACACCATAGTGTCTAGGAAGGGCAACTCCTTTTTGCTGTATTCTACTGTGAAATTCAAGTCTGGGTGTATATTATTTAACTCTTGGTGGTATTCCAAGAGTTCTGCCTCTGTGCCAGTAAAAATTCCAAAGATATCATCAATATATCTATAGAAAACTGCTGGCTGCTTATCTAAATTCTGTCTTCTCTTTTCTATGCTAGCATGTACAAAGATTTCAGCTATAGCCACTGAGACTGAAGCTCCAATTGCTGTTCCTTTGCCTTGATTATAGAAATGGTTGTTGAATCTTAGCAGTGTGCCTTGTAAGACATGATCTATTCCTTCTTTTATTAAATATGGAGGTGGGGCTATGATATTAAAGTCTGTTCTTAGCCTTTCCTTGACATATGCAAAGTTCCTTTCATAGAAATTTGCCACAATCCAAGATGCTTCCTCCTGTGGAATGGAGGGGTACAATGACACTATATCAAAAGAGAAGATAATAGAGCCTGATGGGAACCTTGGTAATGTGGCTATTTTCTTTAAAAAGGCTGTGGTATCTTGCAATCTCTCTGGAAGGAGGTCCAGCAGAGGAGTGAGATACGTTGTTAGCAATCTGTCTACTGGTCTGGTGGAGCATTACATCCACTGAGCACTGGTCTCCCTGGCCATAGGCCTGTATCTGGGTCTTTTTTCTTGTGGGTTTTTGGTAATATATACCAGTGTGGGATTATTGGTTCATGCTCCAGTAGTGCATCTCTTTGGCCTGCCAAAAAACTCCTTCTGTTTCCTCCATCTTTTCCTGAGTTATCCAAGGTATAGAAACGGTTTACTAGGATCTTGCTTTGTCTTTTTATGACTTGAAGGGCTTCATCTGGATTATTTAATGGGATGTATGTTTCTGTATCTGATAAATGTGCTTCACCCATTGCTATATAGCTTTCTTTTTTCAGAACCACTAAAGCCCCATCCTTGTCTGCTTTTTTAATGACTAGGTCTGGGTTTTGAGCTAGGTCTTTAAGGGCCTCTCTTTCTTGTTTGCTCATGTTTGGGAGGCTGCCCTTTAAGATTTTTTCTCCTACTTCCATGGTTTCACAATGGATCATTGTTTCTAAACCTGGAAGTTTTTTGGTAGGAATGCTCTCTCTCTGTTTCAACGGGAGTTGTTTAGGCATATTTCTCCTCTTTTTGTTAAGTGATTCATCATTTACTTGGCCTGGAAAGAGGGAATCTGCAAATCTTTTGTTTATTTGCTCTTTTAATCTATTCATAGAGCTTCCTAGGTTCTCCAAAAGGGCTTTCTTTGGGGGAGGGCCAGGTACAAAAGATCTTCCCTTGCTGAGCACAGAGAGTTGGGTTCTGGTCATGGGTACTTCAGATACTATTAATTCCATCCCCATCTGCCGTACCCTCCTTCTTGCCACTGTCTTCCTCCTGCTGGCCCTTGGGCCCACTGGTAATTTCCTCTTTGAGGAAATCTTCCATGCCTGGGAGGTGGCCTCCATGGTTGAGGTGGCTTATCCAGTGTGGGTTCTGCCCATGGAACCTTTGTTGTTGATAATTTTTGTGGTAGCGGACTTGTTTTGTATCTTTTCTTGCTCTTGTGGAGCTTCTCTCCAGTTCTGTGGGTGGTTTGGGTAGTGAGGTTGCCACCTTCTCTGGTGTGAGACTTGGGGTTTTCTTTGCTCTTTGGGGTAAGGGGTTAGATGGGTTTTCCTCATCTTGTGGGTGGGTACCCGTGTGGGTGGGTGCTGCCTGGCAAATCTTTGCTCTTTCTGTTTCTGGGCAGTTGTTCCACCTGTTTGGGCCCCCTTTGTGTTCTGTTGTATTGCATTTTTTGTTTTTTTCTGTTTCTGTCCGTTTTTTTGGCTGTTTATTATTTTTCCTCCTTTCCTCCTCTGTTTTCCTCTTAGCATTAGCTTTTCAAAGACATCCATTGTCTCAGGGTTTTTTTCTTTTCTTTTGTATTTGTGGAGCCTCTTCATTCTCTATGTTTTGCTCTGTTTCTTGGTTTATCTGTTCTTTGTGTTCAGTTTTGTTTGTATCTTTCTCTATGATCTTATCATTGAGATTGGCAATGACCTTTTCCAACTGGCCTATTGCTCCTACTACCTTTTCCAAGAGCTTATTACAAGCTTCTTCCCTTTCTATAGTCCTGAAGGACAAGGAGGGGAAGGTGGAGTTGGCAGGAATAATTCAAGGGTGCCTGGGCTCCTTATGGTATTGTTCATTGGGAGGGAGATCTGTGTACTGTCCTCTCCCCTTGGGGGTAGGTCAATATGATTATCTCTTTCCTCCGAGGCTTCCTTTTCTGCTTGAGGTGTCTCCTCTGTTTCATTACTAGGAGGTGGAGGTGGGAAGCATGCTTCAATGTTTTGTTCTATTACATTCTCCTGTTCAGTTTCTGTTTGGTTATGTTCTGATTCTTTGTCTTGTTCTTTTTGTTCTTTCTCATTTTCTTGTTCTCTATTTAACTGATCTGGTTCTGTGTTTTCATTTTCTGTTTCTTTCTGTTCATCTTCCAGGGGTTCGGGTTCTTCTGGATGAGAGTTTATGCCTATGTCTCTCATGCATTTCAGAACCATGTCTCTTTCTTCCCCTGTCATTTCCATATTTGTTCTTTCATTCATATACTGTATGAGGGGGGTCCCTTCTTGTAACAGATAGAATTTACTTCTGGGGGGTTGTAGCTTGTCAATTTTTTTAGCGGCAAGCTTAGCTCTGGTATAAGCATCATGGCAGATTCTTCTATAGGAGTGAGGGTATTTTCTTTTCAGTCTATTTTTCTCTTCTATTATTCTCCTCCTCACTTCTACTGTGCTTGCCCTAATTGCTGCTGCCATTAGGCCTTGCCATCTTCTTGCTGCTCCTTGCAAGATCAACTCTCCCATCTCAATTACCCACATGGGTGGTAGGTCCCTCATCCTACTGTCTATGTTCTGCAACATCAGTTCAAATCTATCTGTGACTCCCTTCAATTCACATCTGTCTAGGTATTTTACTATAGCTTGCTGTACTGTTTCCTCTTTATATAATTTTGCCATATCTTTTATTTCTGTTTGTTCATCTTGTGTAGATACGGGGGGGTGGTCTTGTAAATTGTGGATTTCATCTCTGAAAGGGTCTTCAGGGAAGCCTAGCTGTACTTCTCCACCTAGTAATAGGGGTGCCAAGGGGGATGCTTGGACTGCTGGGCTTGTGTTTGCCCAAGCCAGCGGGTGGTTCCATCCTCCTCTCAGGGCTAAGGGGTTGTTCAACAACTGTTTATTTATATTTGTATTTCCTATTGCTTGTTGGAAGACAGGGTCTAAGCTACTTCCCAAAGTTGAGACCATTTCATCTATAATACCCTCCTCTACTGGTCCTTTAGTGTTCTTCCTTATTTTAGTGTTTGCTCGTGTCATAGGCATCTTTCTATAAATATATTTAATTTCTCAGTCTTTTAGTTTCCTTTTCTTATTTTCTGAGTAATTAAAATTGCATATATCACCTTGTTTCTCTCTTTATTCCTTTATCCAAACCATATATTACAAGCTCTGTTTATTATACAGTTTACAATATCTGTGCCAAAGAAATAACAACTGCTGTTTTTCCAGAGGGGTGTGTATGCAGTCCACTTTTGAGGCCAGAGGGAAATCTCCGAGGACAAATTAACACACTGCAGGAAACTCCAGCAGAAGTCTAATGGCACCTGAAAAAATAGAAAGAGGAGATCAGTTAAGATATTCTCACTGTATATATAATTTTAAAAGACTTTGTGTGTACCTGGTCAGCTTTGTTTCATATACTTCATATAATCCTTATAAGGACTGCTCATGTGCTACTTTTGTCTTGCTGGGCTGGCTAAGACAACAAATCCTTAAAAGGACTAATCATGTGAAACATTAGGAAAACAAATTTTTTGTCTTGCTGGGCAGGCAAGGACTGGTATCTAGCTCTCAAACACAAACACAAGTCTTGCTGGGCAGGCAAAGACTAGTACAAACTCGGTCTTTCAAAGAAAGTCTTGCTGGTCAGGCAGAGACTGGTATCAAAATCGTTTTTCAAGAGTCCTTACAAGGACTAGTCATGTGCAAAATACAGGGCTTTTTGTTTGGTAAATATATGTCTTGCTGGGCGGGCAAAGACAATATAATAAGTTAATTCAAGGAATAGAGGAGAGAAACTACCATGTAATCCTTAAAATTAACAGTTAACTCTAAGCACTAGCGCTTTCAGCCAGAGGCTTCATCAGGTGCTGTGAAAGAGGTTAACTGAAGTCTTTATTCCAAAAGATACAATATATACAAGGGAACAAAGACTCCAGAGGAGTCACACGGTAAAGGTGACCGACTTCCGAGGTCCTTCCGGTCATGGCGGGGGGGGGGGGGGGCGCCTGGGGAAGGGCTCCCACTTCCTGAGTACCCTGCCTGCCTCCTTGAAGCTTCCTCTCATCGGTGTGAGGTGACTATGCAACATGCAAAGTAGAAGTCTCATCTCCTCTTCACAGGACATAAGAAAATAACAAAGGGGGATCCTGGCAGGAACCCTTTGGAGGGCTACTAATGGTCAGGATGGGTGGGTTAGGTCTCTACTTGGAGTATCCTGTCTCAACTGCCTGGATCC
>NW_023658007.1:0-25573 GCF_015228065.2 Penaeus monodon
TGTCAAAACTATGTATATTGCATGATATTATTGTAAGAGTAAAAGAATGCTTCTATTGAAAGCTTCAAAATGTGAATTATGTGGCAGACCCATTGCTAAGCCTTGCATAGTGTAGCAGTTCAAGGACGGAAAGTGGAGGGAAGTAACTTCTCACAAGAGGGGAGGGGGGGCAGCTATCCCAGTAGCAAAGGAAATGGTTCATGTAATTGTCTTTTAGTAACAGAGGGATTAACTTCTACTTATTTTCAAGAAATTTATTGTTAGAAAGTTGATATTATGAGCCTGTGAGCCCTGCCTACTGTGAGAGGGTACTTCCTCAACTGTTTATTGTTATATTTATTAAATGTTTTAATGGCAATCTTTCTCAAAAGAAGATCAACATTTCAGGAGCCTTTCAGGATGGGGTCATCCCAGCAGGAGCAGAGGAAAAGCTGAAGACATTAAAGGCTCAAACACATGAATTACATCTACGTGAAACAGTGCCAGATTACGCACGGCTTCGACACAGGCTGCTGAAGTATGCCTCCACAGTACGCATGGTGAGCAGCTGTGACAGAATATTCTGTGGAAAGAGAATAATTTGCATGTGTCTTGCAAATAGTGTTGTTTATTTTCTGAAAAGAAAGTATATTGATTTTATTATGGAAAGAAAGTATTTTTCTTTTATTATGGAAAGGTGCTTTACTTATATTTTAGGGGGGGGGGAAATATATTGAAAATAACATGAAATTGGGGTAAAGGAAATATGATTTTTTTCTCACTATTTTGTTTAAGTATTCAGGTGTGATTCATATTGGAACAGAAGATAAAGATGCCAACATTTAGAAAAAGAACATTGCTTTTTGTTACATATGTAACAGGAAAAATCTGAAAAAGATAAAATCATACACTAATCAACTTATAGAAACAAAATATCTGTTCTCAAATGGGGTTGTTTAATTTTTTTCTAGTTCAAAAATGAATGGCAAAGTGAAACAAATTCAAAATTCTACAGACAATCCCCAACTGGAAGAAAAAAAAATCACATCAAAAACTCAAAATTACATGCATATCTTTAAAAATATCTAAATACACACACACACACACACACACACAACACACACACACACACACACAACACACACACACACACACACACACACACACACACACACATAAACACACAAACACACACAAACACAAACACACACACAAACACAAACACAAACACACACACAAAAACACACAAACACACACACACACACACACACACACACACACACACACACACACACACACACACACACACACACACACACACACACACACATACAGAGAAACATATGCATACATATTCACATATTTATTTATATTTCTGCTTTCTATACTTGAAACCAATTGTCACATTGCAGGTGACAGATGAAAATAATAGTCCTGAGCCAACAACCATCCCCAGAGAGAATTGCAAACGTTTAAGAGACATTGTGCTTAACGTTCGCATCCAGAGGCCTTACCACAAGAAAACTCACATGAAAAAAGCATGCAAGTATGAAAGTTTTTGTCTTATTGATTTTCCATTTTTATTTCAGTAATTCTTTGTATATTTGATTTCCATTTTTTCTTTTCAATCTATATTCCAAAATACACCTAAATGATCTTACTTTACATTGGCCATCTGTAAATACACAGACTTTCTGTAAAAATCTATTAACCTAATTCAACAATATATAGGATACTGTGTATGTAGAGAATTACATGCTTATGTAATGATTTAAAAATTACTAAACTACCAGAGTTAACCTCATTAGTTTGTGTGTAAAAGTACACTAGTTGTACGACTTGCATCTTTACTCAGACCATAGAATTATCACAGAAGTAATAGAAACTGCAGTTTATGAAGATGTATGAAGTTAGGATAGATTCCCATTTGCTATCTGAATGAGATTATATGATATGATCATTTCAGGAATACTTTATTGAACCCAACCACCACGGATTTACATTCTTTCCCCTGTAGTTTTTTTGTGAATTTTGATACATAGATGGCTCTATATGTGCTCAGCTGGCAAGGAGTCTATTAGTAGGGCCTTGTGACTGATCCTGATTTCCCCATTCCTTGAACTGTTTGGGAAAATGTGTTTTTATTTTAATACAATTGATATCAATATTGTTATTATTATTGATGTTATGATTATTAAATTGTTATTTAAATCTTGTAACATTTAAGACAATGAAAAGTCAAGGAAAAGGGGAAAAAGGTGAGATAGGTAGGACTAATAACTGACTCCTTCATGATAAAACACTTGTAGAGTCATGTAAGTGTCTAATGCAGTGGGCATGGCATGTATTCTTGCCATCCGTGCCAATTTGGTTAACATGATTACAATCATGTTGGGTTCTGCTGCTTATCAGGGTTACATATTATATATATATATATATATATATATATATATATATATTATTATATATTATGTATATATATATATTATATATATATATATATATATATATATATTATATATATATATATATATATATATATATACTTTTTTTTGTTTCTTCTTTCTTTTTCTTTTCTTTTTTTTTTTTTTTCTTTTCTTTCTTTTCTTTTTCTTTTTTTAATTTGCTATTTTAACAAAATCTCTTAATGACTGCAAGATGGGACACTGTTAAGAAATGTCATTTCTAAGTATGACCCTAAGTATGAATTGCATCAGTTGTTTTGTATATTTTAGTTGGTAGAGGGACAACATATTCTCTTCTCATCATAATGCTAATATATATGTGTGGCGCGGTGTGTGGTGTGTGTGTGTGTGTGTGTGTGTGTGTTGTGTGTGTGTGTGTGTGTGTGTGTGTGTGTGTGTGTGTGTGTGTGTGTGTGTGTGTGTGTGTGTGTGTGTGTGTGTGTGTGTGTGTGTGTGTGTACATATATATCAACTTTTTTATTTTCTTTGCTTTTCTTTGCTTTTCTTTGCTTTTCTCTCTCACTATTAAGAGGTATGTAGCTTCTCTGACATTGGCTCTTCTTGCACTCAGCCAGGTAATGAGATTTAAAGAGGATATGGTTTTGTTGTTATTCTTTATATGGTTACTTTTGATTTTGTGTCTCAAAGGTCACTTAGGGCTGGTGCTTCATAATGTGATCTGTAACATTATGATTTAAGGGGCAACATGAATCTTGTTACCACTATTACTGTTTATTTTCATATCCAAGAATAATTACACTGAATATTACAGCTGAAAGACTCCTCTTTTTGCAGTCGATTTCCATCACACAGTCAAGAACTACTGGTACTGGGGTCACAGAAGCTGACAGAGCTGCGGGATGCAATCAACTGCATCAATGACCTGGGTGTCAATAAGGACCTCTCACTTGATCCAGAATTTTCCATCATCTCTCATATATGAGGAATAATTCTGTTAGTTTGTTATGGGAAAACACATCTTTTGTTGTGTGTCAATTTGAATTTGTTCGACTTTGGAGTTTTCAGAGTTAGATATATATATAATGGTGTATTAGATATGCAAACTTTGGTTCAAACAATTAGCAGAGCAAGGTTTGTTTTTTATTGAAGGAAAGTGGGTATTTTTTTGTTTAATGAATGTTTAAGTATGTGAAATTGCCAAAGACATCAATAAACCTTGTGCAGTGTTATGCACTTTTAGTATTTCTGATTTGCAAAAGTAATTTTATTTTAAAAACATGTATTTTACTCATGGGATTATTTGAGATTGTTTTATGTATGTTTATGAATCAATTATAAAAATAGTATCTCTGTTAGTTGGAAGTGTCTCTTTTCTAACTAATAATTTTTTGCCCCCTAGACCAAATTTCCTTCTGGATTTTTCTACATCAATGGTGTTTTTTATGATGACCTTCGCCAAGAGGGATCAAAATTTTTACAGTGAAAGCATTATTAACTGGCAAAGAAGCACCCAGAAATTGGTAAGGATTGCATTTTAAAATCAGTTATACTGTTTATGAAATGTATAGGTACTGTCACTCTGATGCCATACATTGGAAAGATTTTGTTGTAGTGTGTCAGAACACATCAACTTTAAAGAATAAATAGATGGTGTAAATTTTTTACTGGAAATGTGTCCAGATCATAAGCTAAAATTTCTCTTGTGTACAATCTTTTCTGGCCTTAATGAGAATGCAATTTTACCAGTAATTGCATATGAATAAAGGGAGTTATTATATTATGTTTACATAAAAGGTCTTCAACTTTCAGTGTTGTGTGTGTGTGAGCCTTTAATATGCTAAGTTCTTCATTTATGTTGTATTACAAACCCAAGTATAACATTGACTTTGATTGTGGAACCAGCACTTGTTCTTTCACAAAAATATTCTAGGTGAGATGAGAGCAGAAAGCATGAGTGAGACAACTTTCCTTGACTTGAAGGTGCGTCTAGGCTACCCATATGTCTTTCTTCATCAAGGAAATTGTGAACACATTATCATCTTCACAGATATCAGGTTGGTTTCTTCTTTGCTTTACAATTCCTCAATTATTCTTCCAGGTCATGTTTTCTTTTATTCAGTATTTACTCATGAAGTTAATGCCAGATTTAAACATTTCTGCAAAAAGCCATTTCAAATTGATACAATAATTTGCATTTCACTTATTTATAAACAAAGTAGTTAGGAAGAAGCTTGAAGGTACATAACACTTACATGTTTACAGCACAGTCACAGCTTTCTGTAGTGCAACTTATTACACTTATTATTCCATATGTTTCCAGGTATTTTGTTATTTAAAAATATAACCACAGAAGAAAAATATAATTTTTGCAAAATATTTATCATTAGTTAATAGATATTGTGTTTTTTATCTGAATAGTATAAATTACATATAGTAAATATTTATCATGCTTGTTTATTGTTTATATTCATGATATTAATAAATTTATTATTTATCCTTTGCATAAAATTTGTTTTTATATTTATTTTCCAATGGATGTTGCATGAATGTTGATAATTTAGTTGCCCAAAAAGGATTATATATCCTGTGTGTGTATTGGGGGGGACCACAAAATGTATATAGATTGGTCTATATACCTATATGTATAACTATACATAAAAAAAGGATAGAAAAAATAAAACTTCTCACATCATTTCATTTTTGCCCCAGATTACACCACCAGAACGACGTTCCAGATCCCCAACGTTTCCCTCTGTTACGTGGTCAAGCATCAAAACTTTCAGTCAAGTGTGTCATCTGTTCTTTAAACTTAGCTAAGTGAGTATATACTCTTAACATCAGTGTGTTTTCATACTGTTGAAAATATTGGTGTAAGAATATTCAAAGATTTATATAAGAAAATCTAAAGTAAAATAGAGACATAAACAGGTTATTAATTTAATTAATTGATTACCAGCCCCAGAAGCAAAGTTTTTACATGACGTGATGGTCATGCCATCCAGATTGTAGGGGTTAATAATGATTATTGTATAGATGAATAATGATATGAATCTGGTGAATCAGGATATACATCAGACAGCTTTTAGTTATATTATAAAAAAAAGTTAGTTTTAGCTTTGTGAAAATACTCTATGAAATCTAACTTAATTTGCTTAGATGCATATTTGTTTGTAATAGCCCTAATACAATGAAAGTGCAGAATTTCCAAAGTATTTTTTCCCATATTAATTTGTATCATATTGATTGCCAAACACTAACAGCAGACCCTGAAAGGGAGACATCAATTTTCATCTTTGCTTTTCAGCTGGATTGTGTTGGATGAACCCCGACTGCCCATAGCAGTTGCCCATGTGTGCCATCGTTGCCTCAAGATGTTCTGTTACAACCATAAGGGTGAAAAGATAAATGATTTCAAAGTCTATCCCTTTTTCGATGAATTTCTGTCACAACAAAAGAAACCCCATACCACTTGATTTTTTTTTTCTTTTTTCTTTCTTTCTTTATTTATTCATATTTTGATGCTACAATTGTTTATTTATGCTCATACATGTATTTGAAAGAATGGTCTATGATTTCAAAATATGATTAATATTAGTTTTGGGGTTTGTTAATCTTGAAACTGCAATGTCATAAAGCAGAGACCACCTAGGTATGTCTATATGATGAGAGAGATTTATTTTAAATCAGGCATGCCACATATTGCCTCCATATGAAACAGAAGCAGACAGCAGATGATTCAATGATGAATGGAGAAGTGAAGAGAAAATAATAATGGGATTAAAGTTACCACCCTATGACATACAGTTAGCAGGCCCTCTGCCACCCTCCATTGCATACCCTTAAGAAGGTAAATGAGACAAACTAATTGTGAAGATGTCAGGTTAAGAAACAAATTAAATTCAGACTGAAGTAGCAGAGTTCAACAATGAAACAAATTTGCTTACTACTTGGATATAACCTATGTATGAAAAGAAAGAGTAATAGATTGTTTCCTTTTCTTTCTAAAGATTAAATTCTTAGCAACATGTTTCCTTCTCAGTATTCTTCTTTGAAAGATAAAATGCATGGATTTATGTTTTTTTTTGTTTTTGTTTTTCCCATCAGTATATATCAAAATATTTCTTATTCATGTTGAGGTGAAGATTATAAAGGAATAGCTTTTAAGTGGCTACAATACACCAGGAGCTTGAACTGTTGTTGTTGTTGTTGTTTTTGTTTTGTTTTGTTTTTTGTTTTTTTACAGATCAAATCCTGGTGATATGGAGGCATGCTTTTCTCGAAAGATGTGTTTCATTCTTGAGCCAGTGTCTATTATTTGTTGTGAATGCCTTGAAGAAACCATCTACAAAATGAAATAAGGGAAGCTTAATTTTGCTAAAAGACAGAATAATTTTGTTAATATTTCAAGATTTAGTATAAAGCTACATGTGTTATCAAATTTTGAATCCATAAACTGTTTTCTTTATTCTTTCATTATGACATGTAATTTTTTTTTCATACTCAGTATTTTTTGTTTCAAATAAAATAGAAAAGATTATAAAACCAAGTTTCCTTTTTTTTCTTGTAGTAAGAGTACCTCTTAATATAGTACCTTTATATATATCTATTCAAGATATTTAATAGATAATAGAGCTTATTATGGTATATAGTATATAGAAATTATACCCACAAATTTGTTTTCAAATCCGACTCTAAATAAAGTTTTACATTAGCACGTTTTATACTGTGATGCCAGTTTTGGGCTTATGAAGTGCCAGTAGAATATACTGTGATGCCATAATTCCATTTTATTTTATTTGCTGCTTGAGTGATCCCCATATTCTGTTCTATTCTATTTTTTAGACTGCATATTGCCTTAGAAATTCTATAGCTCCACTCACCATCCCTCTTCCTGCCAATCATGTAAATCAGCTAGACTATGCTGCACCCTCTACCCAAAAGCAACACTTGCATTGGCAGTGTCTACATCACAATTTCCCCCTCTGTGGCCCTACCCTTGTCCTCCATATCCCCCTGTCCTTTACTTCACCCCTTACCCCTCCACCAGAGAGAGAGAGAGTTTACCTTAGTTTACCATGAAATGAACTTGAGCTACATCATATATTTCCTCTCAACTTTGTGTGTGTGTGTGTGTGTGTGTGTGTGTGTGTTGTGAGTGAGTGAGTGAGTGAGTGAGTGAGTGAGTGAGTGAGTGAGTGAGTGAGTGAGTGAGTGAGTGAGTGAGTGAGTGAGTGAGTGAGTGAGTGAGTGAGTGAGTGAGTGAGTGAGTGAGTGTGTGTGTGAGTGTGTGTTGTGTGTGTGTGTGTGTGTGTGGTGTGTGTTGTGTGGAGAGAGAGAGAAGAGAGAGAGAGAGAGAGAGAAGAAGAAACTGTATTAGGTTAGAGACTCAGGATGACATTCAAAGTTACTGCTCGTGGTAGAGTGCCCTGTACACGAGCAACACAAGGCTCTTAAACCATCTGGAGTAAAACAGTTAATATATATGTTAATGAAAAGTTAGTGATATAAAAAGTTGTTGCTCCATGAAGGCCAAAACTTTTTAAAAGCTAAAGTTTAGCCCTGTGAAAAAGACAATTTATAACAAGATTTATATCTCTAGAGATACTTCATTTTCCCAGAAAAATGCATTTGATTTGACAAGCAATAAGGACATTAATTATATTATTATTTAGACTAACAGTTGGCAATTTAAAGTTAATTACCTTAATTTTGGTAACTCCAAATTTTTGAAAGGTAATGAGACTCGTCCAGCTTATAATAGTATGAAATATAGATTCTTGTCCCTTGGCTAGTAATCAACATTTTATTCCAAAAAATTGCAGTATGTCTGGTATACGATTTCTGAAAATAAATATTCCCATAGTATGATGTATATTTTGTTTGGTTCAGATAATGGTATTTTGTTAAAATCTTGGCATGAGGTTACAGTAACACTTAATTGTCTACCAGGATTCAGGATTCAAGATTTTTTTCTTTGTTTTAGCAGAGAATGCTGTTACAGGGTATGAAATTACCAGTTAAGGAAAAAGAAAGATGTAATCCTTTCCAACTAAAGATATCAAGATATTTAAACTGGTATGACTTAATTGATCAGATGATATATAATATATCATACTGAGTAGGATGAAGCAAAAATGTATTCAGTACTGTGGAATAATTTCTTGTCTCTGAAGCATTTGCAAAAAGAACAAAATATTGCAATTATAAGAATATAAAGTAGAATATGTGATTAATGAAGATCAAATTCGAGAGTATATGATATATTGTCATATGAATATATATAACAGTAAATATATCTAACATTAATACATACATATATTTTCCAATTGTTGACCTAATTAGGCTGTAGGAACCAGCACAGCTGTCTGTGTACTCTGAACATTTGGTCAGACAAGGGTAGACTATGAGAAGTGTGATACATACACACGCACATGCATGCATACACACACACACACACACACACACACACACACCCACACACACACACACACACAACAACACACACACACACACACACACACACACACACACACACATATATATATGTATATATATATATTATAATATATATATATATATATATATATATATATATATATATATATATATATATATATATATATATATATACATTTATTTATATTTTATATATATATATATCATCATCATCATCATCAAGGGGCTAACGCCGACGGGGGCGCATGGCCGCATCCACCCTTCGCTTCCAGCCACGAGGATCCCTCGAGGCGAGTCTCCAGGCAGGCACACGGCCCATCTCTAGTTCCTCACGACAGGTCTCGTCGAGCTGCCCAAGCCATGATCTCCTAGACCGTCCCACAGGTCTCCTCCACCCAGGGTTGTCTCGCAGAGAGACAACCTGGTGGGCAGGGTCGTCCATAGGGAGGCGAGCTAGGTGCCATATAGCCTGAGTTGGCGATCCCGGATTATGCAAGTAACAGGTCCCATGCCGGTCTCACGGTGTAACCGCCGGTTGGACACGTGGTCCTGCAACTGTACCCCATGATCCGCGAAGGGACTTGTTACAAAAGGCATCAAGGCGAGACTCCAAGGCACTGGATAGCGTCCATGTTTCGCTTCCATAGAGCAAACTGGAAGTATCAAGGCCTTGAAGACACGCAGCTTGGTCCTTCTGCATAGGTACCGACATCTCCAAACGCTCTTGTTGATCGAGTTCATGGCTCCTGTTGCCAGACCAATCCGTCTACTGACTTCCTGGTCTGACAACCCAGAGATATGGACTACGCTACCAAGGTATGTAAAACTTTCTGTGACTTCACCGTCCTCGCCGCAAGCATGGATCGACTGAACGGTTCCCCTAAACAGGCCCCCAAAGTCCTGAATCTTGGTCTTGGTCCAGGAGACCTCTAAGCCTAGGGGCTTCGCCTCATTGCTAATGCATCAAGAGCCGCCACAAGTGACTCCAAGGACTCAGATAGGATGGCAACATCGTCGGCAAAGTCCAGGTCCGAGACCTTAATATTGCCTAGTGTTGCTCCGCACTGACTTTGGCTAGTAGCTCTGCCCATTATCCAGTCCATACAAGTGTTTAAAAGTGTGGGTGCAAGGACACAGCCTTGCCTCACCCCTGAATTAACAGGGAAAAGTTCGACATACCCCACCACACTTTACAGCACTTTCAGTACCAGTATAGAGGCTTGCTATCAGGCCAATAATCTGTGTCGGAATTCCCCTGAGCCTCAGGATCTCCATAGCGATTCCCGATGCACCGAGTCAAACGCCTTCTTGAGGTCGATGTAGGCTGCAAGCAGCCCACGACCAAACTCACGACGGCGTTCCACATTATTCGAAGCGCTAGTATACGGTCTATTGTGGACTTGCCAGGAGTAAATCCAGACTGCTCCGGTCTCTGGTGTCTCAGTAGGTGGTTGCGGATCCGTTTCAGAAGAATGTGAGCGAGAACCTTGCCTGGTATGCTGAGCAGTGTAATGCCACGGTAGTTGCTACAGTCCCATCGATCCCCTTTCCCCTTCCAGAGAGGGATGACCCGCCCCTCAGCAGGTCAGGGGAATGGTACCAGACTGCCAAATGGCAGTCAGGACTGTATGCAGGCCCCGAGCCATAGGTTCACCCCCAGCCTTTAGCATTCAGCAGGGATATCACATATGCCTGCAGCTTTCCCACTCTTCAGCTTGGAAATCGCCAGCCTAACCTCTGTTAGGGTAGGAGGTTCCTCGCTGATGGGTGGGTCCCGGCACAGGCACTGAGACATCGCTTGCATCCAGCTAACTGTTGGAGGATCCCCTGGTACAACTGTTCAAAATACTCAGCCCAACGTTCACGAACCCCAACATGATCTGAGATGATCCGTCCATCCGCTGATCGGACTGCAGTCATCTGTGAGGAGGGCTTAGGGTTCAGTTTTTCTCAGGGCTTGGTAGGCAGGGCGAAGGTCATTTACCAAGAAATGGCCTTCGACCTCCTCAGCAAGATTCCTGATGAACTGTTCCTTGTCCTTTCTCAGCAGTGTCCGAGCCCTACGCACCATGGAACGGCGCAAGACTTGATTCCCATTCAGCCGAGCCTTGCGACATGCTTCAGTGGCCTCTATGTCTCCAGGGATTGGTATTCTGCTTGTCCTTGGGCGTACGCCAATGGACTCCTGAGCTGCTTCGAGTGTTACGCGCTTGAAGGACTCCCACAGAGCAACTGGATCCGTCAGGTTGCTGGTTTCTGAGAATCGGTCAGAGACTGCCGTGGCGAACCCACGGGCACACTCCTCCTCCCTTAGTCTGTCCAAGTGAACCTTAGAGTGGCCACTGGAGGGACGGGGAGTTTTGAAGTGGACCCGCAGGGTAGCCACAAGCAGCCTATGGTCGGTGCCACAGAACTCAGCACTCCGGTAAACCCTGCAGTTCTGGAGGATCCTCCATCGCGTGCTGACAAGAATGTGGTCGATCTCCTTGGCCACTGTACCCGTATCGCTGTACCAAGTCCAGCGATGCGAGTTGGAGCGCTGGTACCAGGAGCCAGAGATCCTCATTTTCTGGGACCTAGCAAAGTCCCGGAGAAGGAGCTATTCTCTCTGCTGGGATCAGCTCCCGAGCCATGGGGGCCGACAGACATCTCGTAGCCAGCTCGGTCACAGCCGGATACCGCATTGAAGTCGCCCAGAACAATGCGAATGTCTCGCCGGGGGCAATCGTCTGCCACAGATGCGAGTTTGGCGTAGAACGCCTCTTTCACATCGGTTTTATGTACATCGTAGGAGCGTATACAGCAATAAGAGACATGAAGCCAAAAGCATGCTTCAGTCTCATGCCATGATACGCTCATCAACCGGTGTCACCTCGACTACCGCAGGCTGAAGTCGACTGGAGATGGCTATGGCTACACCCTGGAGGTGGTGACCATCGCTGCGGCCCGACCAGTAGTAGGTGTAACCACCCACACTGATCGTGCCGCTACCAGGTCTTCTCACCTCTGAGAGGGCAGCCACCTCAACTCCCAGTCGCTTCAATTCCCGCGATAGCAGAGGTAACCGCTCATCCTGCCGCAAGGACCGGATGTTCCAAGCGCCTACCCGGAAAGCACTGCCTGAGGTTAAGCCTCGGGTGGTCACTCCGGGTGGCACGCCACTCTGCCGCCCCACCAACACAGCCCCAATAAAGGGGGCGGCAGGCTGTGGGACCGCCTATCCACCTGTGGGGTTCCCGAGGGCTTTCCCCCACAAGCTTCATGGTGGGTTGGCGCCTGCCGGGGCGCAGGCGGGACGAGTAACTCTCGTCCCAATCCTGCACCCCGACATTTGCCCTCCCAGCGGGACCCACAGCCCGCCTTACTTGCTGGGTGGGAGGGACAACACCCCTCCCCCAGCATTTCCATTTATCTGTGACGTTGCCAGAGGGTCATTCTGGGGGGAGGAGGACTGGCAAGGCCCACCTCCCCCGAGCCGCCCCATTGCCCCAGGGTGGCTAGGGGGCAGGAGTTGGTACGGAGCCAGAGCGTGTCCACCACGCCGGTGGGCCTAACTCCGTACCTATGGGACCTCCTGCTGCTCCGAGATCCCCCACAGAATTTAGCCTGGGACCGCAAGGTACCCAGTTACCCATGGGTGGCCACGAGGAGGCACTGCAGAAGTCTTAATGATGGAGAGGCTGTGACCTGGCAGGGGAGACTTATGCGGAAGCTGCTCCCTTTTTCGCACTGGGCATAGCCAGGGGTAGAAGCTGCAAGCGAGAAGGCATGCAAGCACTTAACACATCTAGGCTACCACACCATCGCTTCACATCACCATGCACGTGAAGCACCCACCCTATATATATATATATATATATATATATATATATATATATATATATATATATATATATATATATATATATATATTATATTATGTATATGTATATATATATATATATATATATATATATATATATATATGTATATATATATACAAAATATATATATCTATATATATAATATATATATATATATATATATATATATATATATATATATCTAATATATTATATATATATATCATATATATATATATATATTATATGTATCATAATATACATATATCTATATATCTATCATATATATCTATCTATATATATATATATCATATATATATCATATATCATATCATATTACATATATACCTATATATTATATATATCTATAATATATATCTTCATATATATCTATATATATATATTCTATATTATATATCTATATATCTATTATATATATATATCTAATATTATATATATCATATATCTATCATATATTCTATCTATATATATATAATATATACCTACATCTATATATATATCATATATATATTATCTCATATTATCTCATATATATACTCTCTCTACTCTCATATATACTATCTATATAATATATATCTATACTATATATATATATATTATATCTATATATATCCTTATATATCATATATATCTATCCATATCTTGTATATCTTATTATATATCTCTATATGATATATCTCTACTCTATATATCTACTATTTATTATATATATACTCTTTATCTTTATACTATATACTATATTATCTCTATATATATCTTATATATATGTCTATTCTCTATTTATTTATTACTTATATATATTTTTTTTTCTTTTATTATTCCTATATTCTATTTATCTATCTCATTATATTATCTATATCTATATATATATATATATTTTTATAGTTATATGGGTGGGTGCTTCACGTGCATGGTGATGTGAAGCGATGGTGTGGTAGCCTAGATAGTGTTAAGTGCTTGCATGCCTTCTCGCTTGCAGCTTCCACCCCTGGCTAGCCCAGTGCGAAAAAGGGAGCAGCTTCCGCATAAGTCTCCCCTGCCAGGTCACAGCCTCTCCATCATTAAGCTTCTGCAGTGCCTCCTCGTGGCCACCCATGGGTAACTGGGTACCTTGCGGTCCCAGGCTAAATCTGTGGGGGATCTCGGAGCAGCAGGAGGCCCCAGAGGTACGGAGTTATGGCCCACCGGCGTGTGGACACGCTCTGGCTCCGTACCAACTCCTGCCCCCTAGCCACCCTGGGGCAATGGGGCGGCTCGGGGGAGGTGGGCCTTGCCAGTCCTCCTCCCCCCAGAATGACCCTCTGGCAACGTCACAGATGAATGGTAATGCTGGGGGGAGGGGTGTTGTCCCTCCCACCCAGCAAGTAAGGCGGGCTGTGGGTCCCGCTGGGAGGGCAAATGTCGGGGTGCAGGATTGGGACGAGAGTTACTCGTCCCGCCTGCGCCCCGGCAGGCGCCAACCCACCATGAAGCTTGTGGGGGAAAGCCCTCGGGAACCCCACAGGTGGATAGGCGGTCCCACAGCCTGCCGCCCCCCTTTATCTGGGGCTGTGTTGGTGGGGGCGGCAGAGGTGGCGTGCACCCGGAGTGACCACCCGAGGCTTAACCTCAGGCGTGCTTTCCGGGTAGGCGCTTGGAACATCCGGTCCTTGCGGCAGGATGAGCGGTTACCTCTGCTATCGCGGGAATTGAAGCGACTGGGAGTTGAGTGTGGCTGCCCTCTCAGAGGTGAGAGAACTGGTAGCGGCACGATCAGTGTGGGTGTTACACCTACTACTGGTCGGGCCGCAGCGATGGTCACCACCTCCAGGGTGTAGCCATAGCCATCTCCAGTCGACTTCAGCCTGCGGTAGTCGAGGTGACACCGGTTGATGAGCGTATCATGGCATTGAGACTGAAGCATGCTTTTGGCTTCATGTCTCTTATTGCTGTATACGCTCCTACCGATGTACATAAAACCGATGTGAAAGAGGCGTTCTACGCCAAACTCGCATCTGTGGCAGACGATTGCCCCCGGCGAGACATTCGCATTG
Source organism: Penaeus monodon (assembly GCF_015228065.2). Lineage (NCBI taxonomy): Eukaryota > Metazoa > Arthropoda > Malacostraca > Decapoda > Penaeidae > Penaeus > Penaeus monodon. The sequence goes on from NW_023658007.1 coordinate 14,758, forward strand.
TTTCTGGGCGACTTCAATGCGGTATCCGGCTGTGACCGAGCTGGCTACGAGATGTCTGTCGGCCCCCATGGCTCGGGAGCTGATCCCAGCAGCGAGAATAGCCTCCTTCTCCGGGACTTTGCTAGGTCCCAGAAAATGAGGATCTCTGGCTCCTGGTACCAGCGCTCCAACTCGCATCGCTGGACTTGGTACAGCGATACGGGTACAGTGGCCAAGGAGATCGACCACATTCTTGTCAGCACGCGATGGAGGATCCTCCAGAACTGCAGGGTTTACCGAGTGCTGAGTTCTGTGGCACCGACCATAGGCTGCTTGTGGCTACCCTGCGGGTCCACTTCAAAACTCCCCGCCCTCCAGTGGCCCCCCTAAGGTGTTTCACTTGGACAGACTAAGGGAGGAGGAGTGTGCCCGTGGGTTCGCCACGGCAGTCTCTGACCGATTCTCAGAAACCAGCAACCTGACGGATCCAGTTGCTCTGTGGGAGTCCTTCAAGCGCGTAGCAGCTCAGGAGTCCATTGGCGTACGCCAAGGACAAGGCAGAATACCATCTCCCTGGAGACATTAGAGGCCACTGAAGCATGTCGCAAGGCTCGGCTGAATGGAATCAAGTCTTGCGCCGTTCCATGGTGCGTAGGGCTCGGACACTGCTGAGAAGGGACAAGGAACAGTTCATCAGGAATCTTGCTGAGGAGGTCGAAGGCCATTTCTTGGTAAATGACCTTCGCCCTGCCTACCAAGCCCTGAGAAAACTGAACCCTAAGCCCTCCTCACAGATGACTGCAGTCCGATCAGCGGATGGACGGATCATCTCAGATCATTTGGGTTCGTGAACGTTGGGCTGAGTATTTTGAACAGTTGTACAGGTGGATCCTCCAACAGTTATCTTGGATGCAAGCGATGTCTCAGTGCCTGTGCCGGACCCACCCATCAGCGAGGAACCTCCTACCCTAACAGAGGTTAGGCTGGCGATTTCCAAGCTGAAGAGTGGGAAAGCTGCAGGCATATGTGATATCCCTGCTGAACTGCTAAAGGCTGGGGGTGAACCTATGGCTCGGGGCCTGCATACAGTCCTGACTGCCATTTGGCAGTCTGGTACCATTCCCCTGACCTGCTGAGGGGCGTGGTCATCCTCTCTGGAAGGGAAGGGATCGATGGGACTGTAGCAACTACCGTGGCATTACACTGCTCAGCATACCAGGCAAGGTTCTCGCTCACATTCTTCTGAAACGGATCCGCAACCACCTACTGAGACACCAGAGACCGGAGCAGTCTGGATTTACTCCTGGCAAGTCCACAATAGACCGTATACTAGCGCTTCGAATAATTGTGGAACGCCGTCGTGAGTTTTGGTCGTGGGCTGCTTGCAGCCTACATCGACCTCAAGAAGGCGTTTGACTCGTGGCATCGGAATCGCTATGGGAGATCCTGAGGCTCAGGGAATTCCGACACAGATTATTGGCCTGATAGCAGCCTCTATACTGGTACTGAAAGTGCTGTAAAGTGTGGTGGGGTATGTCGAACTTCTTCCCTGTTAATTCAGGGTGAGGCAAGGCTGTGTCCTTGCACCCACACTTTTCAACACTTGTATGGACTGGATAATGGGCAGAGCTACTAGCCAAAGTCAGTGCGGAGCACCACTAGGCAATATTAAGGTCTCGGACCGTGACTATGCCGACGAGGTTGCCATCCTATCTGAGTCCTTGGAGTCACTTGTGGCGGCTCTTGATGCATTTAGCAATGAGGCGAAGCCCCTAGGCTTAGAGGTCTCCTGGACCAAGACCAAGATTCAGGACTTTGGGGGCCTGTTAGGGAACCCGTTCAGTCGATCCATGCTTGTGGCGAGGACGTTGAAGTCACAGAAGTTTTACATACCTTGGTAGCGTAGTCCATATCTCTGGGTTGTCAGACCAGGAAGTCAGTAGACGGATTGGTCTGGCAACAGGAGCCATGAACTCGATCACAAGAGCGTTTGGAGATGTCGGTACCTATGCAGAAGGACCAAGCTGCGTGTCTTCAGGCCTTGATACTTCCAGTTTTTGCTCTATGGAAGCGAAACATGGACGCTATCCAGTGCCTTGGAGTCTCGCCTTGATGCCTTTTGTAACAAGTCCCTTCGCCGGATCATGGGGTACAGTTGGCAGGACCACGTGTCCAACCGGCGGTTACACCGTGAGACCGGCATGGGACCTGTTACTTGCATAATCCGGGATCGCCAACTCAGGCTATATGGCCACCTAGCTCGCCTCCCTATGGACGACCCTGCCCACCAGGTTGTCTCTCTGCGAGACAACCCTGGGTGGAGGAGACCTGTGGGACGTCCTAGGAGATCATGGCTTGGGCAGCTCGACGAGACCTGTCGTGAGGAACTAGAGATGGGCCGTGTGCCTGCCTGGAGACTCGCCTCGAGGGATCCTCGTGGCTGGAAGCGAAGGGTGGATGCGGCCATGCGCCCCCGTCGGCGTTAGCCCCTTGATGATGATGATGATGATATATATATATATAAATATAAATAAATGTATATATATATATATATATATATATATATATATAATATATATATATATATATATATATATACATATATATATGTGTGTGTGTGTGTGTGTGTGTGTGTGTGTGTGTGTGTGTGTGTGTGTGTGTGTGTGTGTGTGTGTGTGTGTGTGTGTGTGTGTGTGTATGCATGCATGTGCGTGTGTATGTATCACACTTCTCATAGTCTACCCTTGTCTGACCAAATGTTCAGAGTACACAGACAGCTGTGCTGGTTCCTACAGCCTAATTAGGTCAACAATTGGAAAATATATGTATGTATTAATGTTAGATATATTTACTGTTATATATATTCATATGACAATATATCATATACTCTCAAATTTGATCTTCATTAATCACATATTCTACTTTATATTCTTATAATTGCAATATTTTGTTCTTTTTGCAAATGCTTCAGAGACAAGAAATTATTCCACAGTACTGAATACATTTTTGCTTCATCCTACTCAGTATGATATTATTATATATCATCTGATCAATTAAGTCATACCAGTTTAAATATCTTGATATCTTTAGTTGGAAAGGATTACATCTTTCTTTTTTTCCTTAACTGGTAATTTCATACCCTGTAACAGCATTCTCTGCTAAAACAAAGAAAAAAATCTTGAATCCTGAATCCTGGTAGACAATTAAGTGTTACTGTAACCTCATGCCAAGATTTTAACAAAATACCATTATCTGAACCAAACAAAATATACATCATACTATGGGAATATTTATTTTCAGAAATCGTATACCAGACATACTGCAATTTTTTGGAATAAAATGTTGATTACTAGCCAAGGGACAAGAATCTATATTTCATACTATTATAAGCTGGACGAGTCTCATTACCTTTCAAAAATTTGGAGTTACCAAAATTAAGGTAATTAACTTTAAATTGCCAACTGTTAGTCTAAATAATAATATAATTAATGTCCTTATTGCTTGTCAAATCAAATGCATTTTTCTGGGAAAATGAAGTATCTCTAGAGATATAAATCTTGTTATAAATTGTCTTTTTCACAGGGCTAAACTTTAGCTTTTAAAAAGTTTTGGCCTTCATGGAGCAACAACTTTTTATATCACTAACTTTTCATTAACATATATATTAACTGTTTTACTCCAGATGGTTTAAGAGCCTTGTGTTGCTCGTGTACAGGGCACTCTACCACGAGCAGTAACTTTGAATGTCATCCTGAGTCTCTAACCTAATACAGTTTCTTCTTCTCTCTCTCTCTCTCTCTCTCTCTCTCTCTCTCACACACACACACACACACACACACACACACACACACACACACACACACACACACACACACACACACACACACACACACACACACACACACACACACACACTCACTCACTCACTCACTCACTCACTCACTCACTCACTCACTCACTCACACTCACTCACTCACTCACTCACTCACTCACACACACACACACACACACAAAGTTGAGAGGAAATATATGATGTAGCTCAAGTTCATTTCATGGTAAACTAAGGTAAACTCTCTCTCTCTCTGGTGGAGGGTAAGGGGTGAAGTAACAGGACAGGGGATATGGAGGACAAGGGTAGGCCACAGAGGGGAAATTGTGATGTAGACACTGCCAATGCAAGTGTTGCTTTTTGGGGAGAGGGTGCAGCATAGTCTAGCTGATTTACATGATTGGCAGGAAGAGGGATGGTGAGTGGAGCTATAGAATTTCTAAGGCAATATGCAGTCTAAAAAATAGAATAGAACAGAATATGGGGATCACTCAAGCAGCAAATAAAATAAAATGGAATTATGGCATCACAGTATATTCTACTGGCACTTCATAAGCCCAAAACTGGCATCACAGTATAAAACGTGCTAATGTAAAACTTTATTTAGAGTCGGATTTGAAAACAAATTTGTGGGTATAATTTCTATATACTATATACCATAATAAGCTCTATTATCTATTAAATATCTTGAATAGATATATATAAAGGTACTATATTAAGAGGTACTCTTACTACAAGAAAAAAAAGGAAACTTGGTTTTATAATCTTTTCTAGTACAAAAATACTGAGTATGAAAAAAAAATTACATGTCATAATGAAAGAATAAAGAAAACAGTTTATGGATTCAAAATTTGATAACACATGTAGCTTTATACTAAATCTTGAAATATTAACAAAATTATTCTGTCTTTTAGCAAAATTAAGCTTCCCTTATTTCATTTTGTAGATGGTTTCTTCAAGGCATTCACAACAAATAATAGACACTGGCTCAAGAATGAAACACATCTTTCGAGAAAAGCATGCCTCCATATCACCAGGATTTGATCTGTAAAAAAACAAAAAACAAAACAAAACAAAAACAACAACAACAACAACAGTTCAAGCTCCTGGTGTATTGTAGCCACTTAAAAGCTATTCCTTTATAATCTTCACCTCAACATGAATAAGAAATATTTTGATATATACTGATGGGAAAAACAAACAAACAAAAAAAAAAAAAAACATAAATCCATGCATTTTATCTTTCAAAGAAGAATACTGAGAAGGAAACATGTTGCTAAGAATTTAATCTTTAGAAAGAAAAGGAAACAATCTATTACTCTTTCTTTTCATACATAGGTTATATCCAAGTAGTAAGCAAATTTGTTTCATTGTTGAACTCTGCTACTTCAGTCTGAATTTAATTTGTTTCTTAACCTGACATCTTCACAATTAGTTTGTCTCATTTACCTTCTTAAGGGTATGCAATGGAGGGTGGCAGAGGGCCTGCTAACTGTATGTCATAGGGTGGTAACTTTAATCCCATTATTATTTTCTCTTCACTTCTCCATTCATCATTGAATCATCTGCTGTCTGCTTCTGTTTCATATGGAGGCAATATGTGGCATGCCTGATTTAAAATAAATCTCTCTCATCATATAGACATACCTAGGTGGTCTCTGCTTTATGACATTGCAGTTTCAAGATTAACAAACCCTAAAACTAATATTAATCATATTTTGAAATCATAGACCATTCTTTCAAATACATGTATGAGCATAAATAAACAATTGTAGCATCAAAATATGAATAAATAAAGAAAGAAAGAAAAAAGAAAAAAAAAATCAAGTGGTATGGGGTTTCTTTTGTTGTGACAGAAATTCATCGAAAAGGGATAGACTTTGAAATCATTTATCTTTTCACCCTTATGGTTGTAACAGACATCTTGAGGCAACGATGGCACACATGGGCACTGCTATGGGCAGTCGGGTTCATCCAACACATCAGCTGAAAAGCAAAGATGAAAATTGATGTCTCCCTTTCAGGGTCTGCTGTTAGTGTTTGGCAATCAATATGATACAAATTAATATGGGAAAAAATACTTTGGAAATTCTGCACTTTCATTGTATTAGGGCTATTACAAACAAATATGCATCTAAGCAAATTAAGTTAGATTTCATAGAGTATTTTCACAAAGCTAAAACTAACTTTTTTTTATAATATAACTAAAAGCTGTCTGATGTATATCCTGATTCACCAGATTCATATCATTATTCATCTATACAATAATCATTATTAACCCCTACAATCTGGATGGCATGACCATCACGTCATGTAAAAACTTTGCTTCTGGGGCTGGTAATCAATTAATTAAATTAATAACCTGTTTATGTCTCTATTTTACTTTAGATTTTCTTATATAAATCTTTGAATATTCTTACACCAATATTTTCAACAGTATGAAAACACACTGATGTTAAGAGTATATACTCACTTAGCTAAGTTTAAAGAACAGATGACACACTTGACTGAAAGTTTTGATGCTTGACCACGTAACAGAGGGAAACGTTGGGGATCTGGAACGTCGTTCTGGTGGTGTAATCTGGGGCAAAAATGAAATGATGTGAGAAGTTTTATTTTTTCTATCCTTTTTTTATGTATAGTTATACATATAGGTATATAGACCAATCTATATACATTTTGTGGTCCCCCCCAATACACACACAGGATATATAATCCTATTTGGCAACTAAATTATCAACATTCATGCAAACATCCATTGGAAATAAATATAATAACTAATTTATGCAAAGGATAAATAATAAATTTATTAATATCATGAATATAAACAATAAACAAGCATGATAAATATTTACTATATGTAATTTATACTATTCAGATAAAAAACACAATATCTATTAACTAATGATAAATATTTTGCAAAAATTATATTTTTCTTCTGTGGTTATATTTTTAAATAACAAAATACCTGGAAACATATGGAATAATAAGTGTAATAAGTTGCACTACAGAAAGCTGTGACTGTGCTGTAAACATGTAAGTGTTATGTACCTTCAAGCTTCTTCCTAACTACTTTGTTTATAAATAAGTGAAATGCAAATTATTGTATCAATTTGAAATGGCTGTTTGCAGAAATGTTTAAAATCTGGCATTAACATTCATGAGTAAATACTGAATAAAAGAAAACATGACCTGGAAGAATAATTGAGGAATTGTAAAGCAAAGAAGAAACCAACCTGATATCTGTGAAGATGATAATGTGTTCACAATTTCCTTGATGAAGAAAGACATATGGGTAGCCTAGACGCACCTTCAAGTCAAGGAAAGTTGTCTCACTCATGCTTTCTGCTCTCATCTCACCTAGAATATTTTTGTGAAAGAACAAGTGCTGGTTCCACAATCAAAGTCAATGTTATACTTGGGTTTGTAATACAACATAAATGAAGAACTTAGCATATTAAAGGCTCACACACACACACACTGAAAGTTGAAGACCTTTTATGTAAACATAATATAATAACTCCCTTTATTCATATGCAATTACTGGTAAAATTGCATTCTCATTAAGGCCAGAAAAGATTGTACACAAGAGAAATTTTAGCTTATGATCTGGACACATTTCCAGTAAAAAATTTACACCATCTATTTATTCTTTAAAGTTGATGTGTTCTGACACACTACAACAAAATCTTTCCAATGTATGGCATCAGAGTGACAGTACCTATACATTTCATAAACAGTATAACTGATTTTAAAATGCAATCCTTACCAATTTCTGGGTGCTTCTTTGCCCAGTTAATAATGCTTTCACTGTAACATTTTGATCCCTCTTGGCGAAGGTCATCATAAAAAACACCATTGATGTAGAAAAATCCAGAAGGAAATTTGGTCTAGGGGGCAAAAAATTATTAGTTAGAAAAGAGACCTTCCAACTAACAGAGTACTATTTTTATAATTGATTCATAACATACATAAAACAATCTCAAATAATCCCATGAGTAAAATACATGTTTTTAAATAAAATTACTTTTGCAAATCAGAATACTAAAAGTGCATAACACTGCACAAGGTTTATTGATGTCTTTGGCAATTTCACATACTTAAACATTCATTAAACAAACAATACCCACTTTCCTTCAATAAAAAACAAACCTTGCTCTGCTAATTGTTTGAACCAAAGTTTGCATATCTAATACACCATTAATAATATATCTAACTCTGAAACTCCAAAATCGAACAAATTCAAATTGACACACAACAAAGATGTGTTTTCCCATAACAAACTAACAGAATTATTCCTCATATATGAGAGATGATGGAATTCTGGATCAAGTGAGAGGTCCTTATTGACACCCAGGTCATTGATGCAGTTGATTGCATCCCGCAGCTCTGTCAGCTTCTGTGACCCCAGTACCAGTAGTTCTTGACTGTGTGATGGAAATCGACTGCAAAAAGAGGAGTCTTTCAGCTGTAATATTCAGTGTAATTATTCTTGGATATGAAAATAACAGTAATAGTGGTAACAAGATTCATGTTGCCCCTTAAATCATAATGTTACAGATCACATTATGAAGCACCAGCCCTAAGTGACCTTTGAGACACAAATCAAAAGTAACCATATAAAGAATAACAACAAAACCATATCCTCTTTAAATCTCATTACCTGGCTGAGTGCAAGAAGAGCCAATGTCAGAGAAGCTACATACCTCTTAATAGTGAGAGAGAAAAGCAAAGAAAAGCAAAGAAAAGCAAAGAAAATAAAAAAGTTGATATATATGTACACACACACACACACACACACACACACACACACACACACCACACACACCACACACACACACACACACACACACACACACACACACACACACACACACACAAAACACACGCGCACACATATATATTAGCATTATGATTGAGAAGAGAATATGTTGTCCTCTACCAACTAAAATATACAAAAAAACTGATGCAATTCATACTTAGGGTCATACTTAGAAATGACATTCTTACAGTGTCCCATCTTGCAGTCATTAAGAGATTTTGTTAAATAGCAAATTAAAAAAAAAAAGAAAAGAAAAGAAAAGAAAAAAAAAAAAAGAAAAGAAAGGAAGAAACAAAAAAAAGTATATATATATAATATATATATATATATATATATATATATATATATATATATATATATATATATATCTATATATATATAATATATATATAGTATCTATATATATATATATTATATATATATATAATATATAATATTGTAACCCTGATAAGCAGCAGAACCCAACATGATTGTAATCATGTTAACCAAATTGGCACGGATGGCAAGAATACATGCCATGCCCACCTGCATTAGACACTTACATGACTCTACAAGTGTTTTATCATGAAGGAGTCAGTTATTAGTCCTACCTATCTCACCTTTTTCCCCTTTTCCTTGACTTTTCATTGTCTTAAATGTTACCAAGATTTAAATAACAATTAATAATCATAACATCAATAATAATAACAATATTGATATCAATTGTATTAAAATAAAAACACATTTTCCCAACAGTTCAAGGAATGGGAAAACAGGATCAGTCACAAGGCCCTACTAATAGACTCCTTGCCAGCTGAGCACATATAGAGCCATCTATGTATCAAAATTCCAAAAAACTACAGGGAAAGAATGTAAATCCGTGGTGGTTGGGTTCAATAAAGTATTCCTGAAATGATCATATCATATAATCTCATTCAGATAGCAAATGGGGAAACTATCCTAACTTCATACATCTTCATAAACTGCAGTTTCTATTACTTCTGTGATAATTCTATGGTCTGAGTAAAGATGCAAGTCGTACAACTAGTGTACTTTTACACACAAACTAATGAGGTTAACTCTGGTAGTTTAGTAATTTTTAAATCATTACATAAGCATGTAATTCTCTACATACACAGTATCCTATATATTGTTGAATTAGGTTAATAGATTTTTACAGAAAGTCTGTGTATTTACAGATGGCCAATGTAAAGTAAGATCATTTAGGTGTATTTTGGAATATAGATTGAAAAGAAAAAATGGAAATCAAATATACAAAGAATTACTGAAATAAAAATGGAAAATCAATAAGACAAAACTTTCATACTTGCATGCTTTTTTCATGTGAGTTTTCTTGTGGTAAGGCCTCTGGATGCGAACGTTAAGCACAATGTCTCTTAAACGTTTGCAATTCTCTCTGGGGATGGTTGTTGGCTCAGGACTATTATTTTCATCTGTCACCTGCAATGTGACAATTGGTTTCAAGTATAGAAAGCAGAAATATAAATAAATATGTGAATATGTATGCATATGTTTCTCTGTATGTGTGTGTGTGTGTGTGTGTGTGTGTGTGTGTGTGTGTGTGTGTGTGTGTGTGTGTGTGTGTGTGTGTGTGTGTGTGTGTGTGTGTGTGTGTGTGTGTGTGTGTGTTTGTGTGTTTGTGTGTGTGTGTGTGTGTGTGTGTTTGTGTTTGTGTGTGTGTGTGTGTGTGTGTGTGTGTGTGTGTGTGTGTGTGTGTGTGTGTGTGTGTGTGTGTGTGTGTGTGTGTGTGTGTATTTAGATATTTTTAAAGATATGCATGTAATTTTGAGTTTTAGATGTGATTTTTTTTTCTTCCAGTTGGGGATTGTCTGTAGAATTTTGAATTTGTTTCACTTTGCCATTCATTTTTGAACTAGAAAAAAATTAACAACCCATTTGAGAACAGATATTTTGTTTCTATAAGTTGATTAGTGTATGATCTTTTATCTTTTCAGATTTTTTCCTGTTACATATGTAACAAAAAGCATGTTTCTTTTTCTAAATTGTTGGCATCTTTATCTCTGTTCCAATATGGAATCACACCTGAATACTTAAACAATAGTGAGAAAAAATCATATTTCCTTTACCCAATTTCATGTTATTTTCAATATATTTCCCCCCCCCCTAAAATATAATAAAGCACCTTTCCATATAAAAGAAAATACTCTTTCCTAATAAAATCATAT
>NW_023658008.1:0-17500 GCF_015228065.2 Penaeus monodon
GAATATTTGTTTCCAAATCCTTTTTTCCTGGTATATCAGTACTTGGAGTTATTCATTGATCGCCTGAATTATAATAAAGATATAAAGAAGAAAGGTAAATTAAATGGTTTTCAAGAGTTCATCACAGAAGCAAAGACGAGGAAAAAATAACAATAGAATAGAATAATTGCAGTGTTCATATACAGATACTAAAAACACATTTATGTACATATTCCTGCAAACGAAATATTTTGCTGCGTTGACTCAGTAGTAGATATCTTTATTTTTTCCAAAACCAATGAAAAGAAAGACACGAAATGCAAAGGTTACGATTTTCTTTGAAGGCAGTAGACGTAAAAAACGTGGATTTAGAGACTAGATAGGAGAAACTCGTATATCATTATTATTACTATTTATTTATTTATCTTTAAATTATCATTATATAATTATGATACCAGAACTGCTATTATGACAACTACCACTACTATTTCTACTACACAAATAATCAATTAAAAGGTAATAATAATGATGACAGTAAATAATAACGATAAAAACGATAATAATAATAATAACAACAACAACAACAAATCCATTATCATACGAGTATTTCATAAATAGACGAATGTTAATGATGGCAGTGGAACCAAGGAAGAAACAAATGCATTTAGGAATGAATGATCTAGGTTTTACTACTTCCCTATAATAAGGAAATCAGAAATAGAGCAACAGAAAAACATAAGAATGGGTGATAAATATATTTTGTGGACTTTTTTTTATAATAATAATAATGATAATAATAATAATAATAATGATAATAATAATAATAATAATAATAATAATAATAATAATAATAATAATAATAATAATAATAATATTAATCATATTAACAATCATCAAATGTTATCAAAATTCTCTTTATTCTCACTTTTATCATCATTATTGTCATGATTAATACAATTCTGGTAATTATTATCATTATTACCCTAATGATTGCCAAAATCATCAAAGAAGTCGAAAAAACGTCATTTTGGAGTATACACTCAAAAGGCTAGATTTTGACACTTTTTCGACTTTTTAGAATTTTTTCCTTTACCTTTTTATCATTATATATGGACACAATTCCTGTTATTATCATGATTATTATCATGATTATCATCATTATTATCGTTATCATCATTATTGCAATTATTATCATCATTATTGCAATTATTATTATTATTATTGCAGTTATTATCATCATTATTGCAATTATTATCATTATTATTGCAATTATTGCAGTTATAATATACATTTTTGCAACTATACTAATAACAACAACAATAATAATAGTAATAACAATAATAATAACAATAATAACGATTTTATAATAATTATTTATATCATTATTTTATTATATCGTTATTATGTAATTATTACTGTTATAATAATTATTTTTGCAATTATACTACCAGTAAAAATAATAATAATGACAATAACAACAATAATAATATCAATAACAATATTATAACGATTATTATTATTATCATTATACTTATTATTATTGTTATTATTGCAGTTATAATATATTTTTGGCAATAATGCTAATAATTAAAGTAATAACGATAATAATAATAATAATGATAATAATAATAATAATAATAATAGTGATAGTAATAATAATAACAATAGTAGTAATAGTAGTAGTAGTAATAATAATAATAATAATAATAATAATAATAATAATAATAATAATAATAATAATATCAATAATCATCAATTGTTATCAAAGTTCTCTTTATTCTCACTTTTATCATCATTATTGTCATGATTAATATTGATAAATACACGGAATATGAGTTTGTTGTGTTGGCGTCGGCCATGATTTGGAGTGTTTACTTTTCATATGGGTTTCAGCCAGTGTTATTTCCAATGGGCTGTGGATATGGGTTTGTGCCGTAACTGAGATTACGCGATGGCAACTACCGGGAATCATGAATTGTGATAGTGTGGCCATTGAAGTGAGTTCAATGAAAATGTACAATGTATGATTTATTTTGTGATATTGTTAGGCAGATTACTTAGTTACGTCGCACGAATGTGTAGTGGCAATCCTTATATAGTTTAATATTGTGATATAAGCAGTTCATTTTGTTTATTTGGATTGATTTGTTACATTAATATTCATTGATGTATGTGTATTTTCTTTTTGACGCAAGATAGGATATTTATTTAGTTATTCAGAACATTTATGTGTATTTTTGAATGATTTAAATTGCCAATTGTATTACCTGAATATCACATTTCAGGTTGAAACTTTGCTCCAATAAAAGACTGTTGCAGCTGATGGCTTTTCCTTGATCTCCCAGTACAATGATAATAATAATAATAATAATAATAATAATGATAATATTAATCATATTAATAATCATCAAATGTTATCAAAGTTCTCTTTATTCTCACTTTTATCATCATCATTGTCATGATTAATGCAATTCTGGTAATTATTATCATTATTACCCTAATGATTGCCAAAATCATCAAAGAAGTCGAAAAAACGTCATTTTGGAGTATATTCTCAAAAGGCTATACATCGCTAGATTTTGCTGCTTTTTCGACTTTTGGGATTTTTTTCCTTTTACCTTTTTATTATTATATAGGGACACAATTCCTGTTATTATCATCATTATTATCATGATTATCATCATTATTATCGTTATCATCATCATTATTGCAATTATTATCATCATTATTGCAATTATCATTATTATTGCAATTATTATCATTATTATTGCAATTATTATCATTATTATTGCAATTATTGCTGTTATAATATATATTTTTGCAACTATACTAATAACAACAACAATAATATTAGTAACAATAATAATAACAATAATAACGATTTTATAATAATTATTTATGTTGCTACGCCAGTGGGTCTTTGTTTCTGTGCGAAACATGTGTTAACATGAAAAGGATGACCTGGGCATGTGTTAACATGAAAAGGATCCTGGGCAAACATGAGACAACTGGCTGTGAGGGAAGGAGCGGAGGAACAAGCCAAGAGAGACGGAGTTGGGTGCTGCTCCTGTGAAGACCTCGTGTGTGCCTTTGTGACCTGATAAACTTTGTGTTGCCCTGTTATAAGCTGTATCGTGCAGTGTGACATGCTGGTTTCCCCCTGTATTGTGCTTATAGAAAAGTGTACGGGTAAATAACTTGTGTAAATAAAGGAAAGACTGTCATTTTGTGTTTATTTCGTGCCCTGCCTCGCCACTTGGCGTTTCCTCTCTTGGTGTTCTGGGACGCTGTGGTGCTCGGTGCCTCTTGGAGCTGTTCAGTGTTCACGACCCTGTGGATAGCACGCCGTCTGCCTAGTCTGCCTTGTGTTGGTAGCAGAGAGACGAGGCGGCCGGCGTAACAATATCATTATTTTCATTCATATCGTTATTACTGTAATTATTACTGTTATGATAATTATTTTTGCAATTATACTACCAGTAAAAATAATAATAATGATAATAACAACAATAATAATATTAATAACAATATTATAACGATTATTATTATTATTATTATACTTATTATTATTATTGTTATTATTGCAGTTATGATATATTTTTTGGCAATAATACTAATAATTAAAGTAATAATGATAATAATAATAATAATAATAATAACAGTTAATAATAACAATAGTAGTAGTAGTAGTAATAATAATAATAGTAATAATAATAGTAATAATAATAATAATAATAATATTAATCATATTAATAATCATCAAATGTTATCTTTAGTTCTCTTTATTCTCACTTTTATCATCATTATTGTCATGATTAAAAAATCTGGTAAGTATTATCATTATTACTCTAATAATTGCCAAAATCATCAAAGAAGTCGAAAAAACGTCATTTTCGAGTATACACTCAAAAGGCTATTTATCGCTAGATTTTGCCGCTTTTTCGACTTTTGGGAATTTTTTTCTTTTGCCTTTTTATTATTATAAATGGACACAATTACTGTTATTATCATCATTATTATCATGATTATCATCATTATTATCGTTATCATCATCATTATCATTATTGCAATTATTATCATTATTACAATTATTATCATCATTATTGCAATTATTATCATTATTATTGCAATTATTATCATCATTATTGCAATTATTATCATTATTATTGCAATTATTATCATCATTATTGCAATTATTATCATTATTATTGCAATTATTGCAGTTATAATATATATTTTTGCAACTATACTAATAACAACAGTATGGAGTATACACTCAAAAGGCTAGGTTTTGCCACTTTTTCGACTTTTGGGAATTTTTTTCTTTTACCTTTTCATTATTATATATGGACACAATTCCTGTTATTATCATCATGATTATCATCATTATTTCGTTATCATCATCATTATTGCAATTATTATCATCATTATTGCAATTATTCATTATTATTGGAATTATTATCATCATTATTGCAATTATTATCATTATTATTGCAATTATTATCATCATTATTGCAATTATTATCATTATTATTACAATTATTGCAGTCATAATATATATTTTGCAACTATACTACCAATAAAAATAATACTAATGATAATAAAAACAATAATAATATTAATAATAATATAATGATTAGTATTAGTATTATTATACTTATTGTTATTATTATTGTTATTATTACAGTTATAATATATTTTTCTTGGAAATAATACTAATAATTAAAGTAACAATAATAATAATAATAATGATAATAATAATAATAATAATAATAATGATAATAATAATAGTGATAGTAATTATAACAGCAATAATAATAATAATAATAATGATAATAATAATAATAATAATAATAATAATAATAATAATAATAATAATAATAATAATGATCAAATGTTATCAAATTTCTCTTTATTCTCACTTTTATCATCATTATTATCATGATTAATAGAATTCTGGTAATTATTATCATTATTACCCTAATGATTGTCAAAATCATCAAAGAAGTCGAAAAAGCGTCATTTTGGAGTATAACCTCAAAAGGCTATATATCGCTAGATTTTGCCGCTTTTTCGACTTTTGGGATTTTTTTTTCTTTGACCTTTTTATTATTATATATGGACATAATTCATGTTATTATCATCATTATTATCATAATTGTAATCATTACTATCGTTATAATCATCATTATCATCATCATTATCATCACTATTGCAATTATTATCATCATTATTGCAATTATTAACATTATTATTATTATCAAAATTCTCTTTATTCCCACTTTTATCATCATTATTGTCATGATTAATAGAATTCTGGTAATTATTATCATTATTACCCTAATAATTGCAAAAATCATTAAAGAAGTAGAAAAAACGTTATTTTCGAGTATACCCTCATTATTATCGTTATCATCATCATCATTATCATAATCACCATGATCATCATCATTATGATCATAAGTAAAAACAATAATAATAATAATAATAACGATTTTATAATAATTGTTTATATCATTATTTTCATTAATATCATTATTATTGTAATCATTCCTGTTATAATGATTATTTTTGCGATTATATTACTAAAATAATAATAATGATAATAACAATAACAACATTATAACGATTATTATTATTATACTTATTATTATTATTATTACAGTTATAATTTTTTTTTTCAATAATGCTAATAATTAAAGTATTAATAATAATAATAATAATAATAATAATAATAATTACAACAATAGTAATAGTAATAATAATAACTATAATAGTAATAATTATAATAATAATATTAATAATAATAATAATAATAATAATAATAATAATAATAATAATAATAATAATAATAATATTAATAATCATCAAAGGTTATGAAAATTCTCTTTATTCTCACTTTTATCATCCTTATTGTCATGATTAATACAATTCATATAATTATTATCATTATTACCCTAATAAAATCATCCAAAATCATCAAAAAAGCCGAAAAACGTCATTTTGGAGTATAATCTGAAAAGACTATATTTCGCGAGATTTTCCCTCTTCTTCGACTTTTTTTAATTTTTTCTTTTACATTTTTATTATTATATATGGACAGAATTCCTGTTATTATCATCATTATTATCGTTATCATGATCATTATCATCATTATCATCATCATTATTGCTATTATTGTCATTATATTTGCAATTATTATCATCATTATTACAATTATTGCAGTTATAATATATATTTTTGGAAGTATACTAATAACAACAACAATAATAATAGTAATACGAATAGTTATAGCAATAATAACGATTTTATAATAATTATTTTTATCCTTATATTCATTAATATCATTATTACTGTAATTATTCCTGTTATAATAATTATTATTGCAATTATACTACCAGTAAAAATGATAATGATAATAACAACAATAGCAATATTAATAACAATATTATAACGATTAGTATTGTTCTTATTATACTTATTATTATTATTATTATTATTATTATTATTATTACTATAGTTATAATATATTTTTGGCAATAATGCTAATAATTAAAGTAATAATAATAATAACAATAATAATAATATGATAATAATAGTGATTGTAATAATAATAACAATAACAGTAATAATAATAATATAATAATAATAATAATAATAATAATAATCAAATATTATCAAAATTCTCTTTATTCCCACTTTTATCATCATTATTGTCATGATTAATACAATTCTGGTAATTATTATCATTATCACCCTAATAATTGCGAAAATCATTAAAGATGTCGAAAAATAGTCATTTTGGAGTATACTTTCAAAATGCTATATTCCGGTAGATTTTGCCGCTTTTTCGAATTTGGGAATTTTTTCTTTTACCTTTTTATTCTTATATATGGACACTATTCTTGTTATTATTATTATTATTATTATCATTATTATTATTATTATTATTATTATTATTATTATTATTATCATGATTATTATCATTATCATTGTTATCATCATCATTATCATCATTATTGCAATTATAATCCTATTATTGTAATTATTATCATTATTATTGGAATTATTGCAGTTATAATATATATTTTTGCAAATATACTAACAACAACAACAACAATAGGTATAGTAATAACAATAATTATAATAATAACGATTTTACAATAATTATTTATATCATTATTTTCATTAATATCGTTATTACTGTAATTGTTAGTCATAATAATTATTTTTGCAATTATACTACTAGTAATAATAATGATAATGATAATAACAACAATAATAATATTAAAAACAATATTATAACGATTAGTATCATTATTATCATTATTATCATCATCATTATCATTATTATTGTAATTATTATCATCTTTATTGCAATTATTATCATTATTATTACAATTATTATCATCATTATTGCAATTATTATCATTATTATTACAATTATTATCATCATTATTGCAATTACTATCATTATTGATGCAATTATTGCAGTTATAATATATATTTTGGAACTATACTAATAACAACATAATTATAGTAATAACAATTATGATAACATTATTAACGATTTTTAATAATTATGTAATCATTATTTTCATTAATATCGTTATTACTGTAATTATTACTGTTATAATAATCATTTTTGTTATTAAACTACCAGTAAAAATAATAATAATAATAACAACAATAATAATATTTATAACTATATTATAACGATTAGTATTAGTATTATTGTACTTATTAGTAATATTATCATTATTATTATTATTGTTATTATTACAGTTATAATATCTTCTTTGGCAATAATGCTAATAATTAAAGTAAAATAATAATAATAATAACAATAATAATAATAATAATAGTAATAGTAATAATAATAATAGTAATAATAATAATAATAATAATATTAATGATATTAATAATCATCAAATGTTATGAAAATTCTATTTATTCTCATTTTTATCATCATTATTGTCCTGATTAATACAATTCTGGGAATTATTATTATTACCCTAATAATTGCCAAAATCATCAAAGAAGTCGAAAAAACGTCATTTTCGAGTATATTCTCAAAAGGCTATATTTCGCTAGATTTTGCCGCTTTTTTTGAATTTTGGGATTTTTTTTTTTACCTTTTTATCATTATATATGGACACAATTCATGTAATTAGTATCATTATTATCATGATTATCATCATTATTATCGTTATCACCATCATTATTAACATTATCATCAATACCATCATCATTATCATAATTATTGCAATTATTATCATCATTATTGCAATTATTATCATTATTATATTAATTACTGCAGTTATAATATATATTTTTTCAACTATACTAAAAACAACAACAATAAGTGTAGTAATAACAGTAATAATAGCAATAATAATGATTTTATAATCATTAATTATATCATTATTTTCATTAATATCGTTATTACTGTAATTATTACTATTATAATAATTAATTTTGCAATTATACTACCAGTAAAAATCATAATAATGATAATTACAATAAACTTAATATTAATAACAATATTAAAACGATTAGATATTATACCTATTATTATTATTATTATTGTTATTATTACAGTTATAATATATTTTTTGGCAATAATGCTAATAATTAAAGTAATAATAATAATAATAATAATAATATTTATTATTGTTATTATTATTACAATAATAATAATAATAATAATAATAATAATAATAATGATAATGCTTAGCTAGTGGGTCTTTGTCTCTGTGCGAAACATGTGTTAACATGAAAAGGATGACCTGGGCATGTGTTAACATGGAGGGACCTGGGCAAACATGACGCAGCTGGCTGTGAGCGGAGGAGCGGAGGAACAAGCCAAGGGAGAGACGGAGTTGGGTGCTGCTCCTGTGAAGACCTCGTGTGTGCCCTTGTGACCTGATATAACTTTGTGTTGCCCTGTTTTAAGCTGTATCGTGCAGTGTCACATGCTGGTTTCCCCCTGTGTTGTGCCTATAGAAAAGTGTACGGGTAAATAACTGTGTAAATAAAGGAAAGACTGTCATTTTGTGTTTATTTCGTGCCCTGCCTCGCCACTTGGCGTTTCCCCTCGTGGTGTTCTGGGACGCTGTGGTGCTCGGTGCCTCTTGGAGATGTTCAGTGTTCACGACCCTGTGTATAGCACGCCGTCTGCTTAGCCTGGCTTGTGTTGGTAGCAGAGAGACGAGGCGGCTAGCGTAACAAATGGTGTCAGGAGTGGGATTTGTGATATTTGATCAGTGAGATGCGCCGATTTATCATGTCGTCCAAAGAAGGCGGCAGCCCCAAGGGAGAGGAGGCTATGACTAAGGCAGGCACGAGTGAGGTGAAGCCGAGCCAGATGGACCTGATCACTGCCATGCTGGCTTGTATGAGGGAGGAAATGGCACAATGGGCAGAAGAGCAGGCACAGAGGGCACGCATGCAGGCGCACCATCTCGTCGAGATGCAGGCAAGGAAGGCAGAGGAACAGTTCTGCCAACTTGTTGAGGTGCTACAGAGCAATATTGCATATGTGAAGATGGAGACTCAGCAGTACACCGACAAGGCCTGCAACAGCGTGAAGAGTGAACTGATGGAGGAGGTGCAGACTCTGAAGGGCGATGTTCAGGGCCTGAGGGAGGAAGTGAAGGCGGAAAGGCGGCATCACGAGGTAGTAACGTTGCAAGCAGAGAAGGCAAACGAGGTTCTGGCAACAGATGCCAGAGTGTCAGATTTACTGGGGTCCGTGGCAGGAAACCCCCGGGCCTCGCAGCATCGTGTCAGAGCCAGTGGTCGCTGCAGAAGGCTGGGGACCCATCAGAACCGCTCCCTTGGGTATAAGTGGCGGCAAACTCGGACCCGGTCAACCCGCCTGGTTGCCTCCCTCACCCCCTTCCTCCTCCCAGGGCGTGTTAGTTCACGGCATGCGTTCTCCACCCCGCAGCCCCTCGGCGTCCAGACATTCTGCGAGGCGTAAGCCAGCTGAGTACGACGGGAAGGTGGCCTGGGAGGCATATGTCGCCCAATTTGAAATGCTGGCATCTGCCCAGGGCTGGAGCCAGGAAGAGAAGGCCCTGCAGCTGGTAACAGCGTTAAGGGGCCCCGCGGTGGAAGTGTTGTGGCATCTGCCGCCATTCCAACATGCCTCTTACACCAGCGTGGCGGAGGCTTTGAAACCGCGTTTCGGGCACCACCACCAGGCCGAGTATATCGGGCTCACTTGAAGAAGCGGACTCGTGAGCGTGGCGAGACACGGTCCCAGCTGGCGCAGGATTGATTGATTATTCAAAATTATCTGCCGCGTCAACAGCTAATGTCATTAGCGGCGAATGCCTTGTTAATAGAAATATTAAAATATTTAAAACTTAAAAATCTATGAATAAATATTTTACAAATAACAATAAACAAATAAAAAATCAAAGCATAGATATTATGCTTTAAGTATATAAATATTGCATAAACATTATGCATAATTAAATTTTATTGAAAATATTAGTCTCCCTAAGGAAACTAATAAGACCCTCTATGTCACAATCCTCCCCCAATACATTTTTCAGTGTATATGGGGAGACAAGTACATACGTCTTTGGTCTGAGAATGTTGCACATCTTTCCACTACATGTGCGATCGTTAAGGGCTCTTGGCATCCTTCACAAAGTGCTTGATTTTTAGCCATCATCGGCCCATGAGTCAGTCTTGTGTGCCCGATTCTTAGTCTTGTTAATGCAACTTCCACTTTTCGGTTAGGGTGGATGCTAGTCACCCAACTGCCAAGGTCATCTCTAATCTCTCGCAGTTTGTTTCTGGAGGTATGCCTCCATTGTTCCTTCCATTTATTGCGAAGACAACTCCTTATGCTGGGTTTCAGGTCGGTGTGTGGGAGAGGAAAATGAGCATCACAAGGCTGAGCAGCAGCTGCCTTGGCCTTCTGATCAGCTCGCTCATTCCCACTGATATCAACATGCGCTGGCACCCAACACAGAGTTATCTTTTTGCGTGTTGACATCAGTGCAAGCCAATCTTGAACCTCCCTTACTACTGGATGTGATGAGTTTAAGCTCTTGATTGCTTGCAAAGCACTACGAGAGTCACAATATATCACAATAGAATGGTTCGTAAGATCTCTAGTCATCTTAACTGCTGCAAGGATGGCATGTAACTCTGCAGTAAAGATCGAGGCTGCTAGAGAAAGACTGCCAGATGCAGTCTTCCTTCTGCTCACTGCTGCAAAGCCCACACCATTTTCAGATTTCGAACCATCTGTATATATTGCCTCTGATCCTTGGTACTTAGAAATATGCTGAAGAAATTTCTCTTTGACTTCTGCTTCTGATTTCTCCCCTTTCCCAATTCCGACCAAATCCAGCTCGACTTGATTAGTCCAAGGGGGAATTGGGAATTCCAACAGCCAGAACCTTAGTGAGACTCAAATTAAGATCTTCCACAAGATTCCTCATTCTCCTACCATAGGATCGGCTATCCTCAAGGGGGTTGAAAACCAATCTGGATGTAGGAGATCCCGGAATCCTTTGTAGTCTTGTGTAGTATATCAGGTTCATGTAGTCCCGGTGTAATGAACGAGGTGGTTCTCCACTCTCAGCATACAGGGACTCCACAGGTGAAGACCTGAAAGCCCCAGTACAGATTCTGAGAGCTTCATTATGAACTGAGTCCAACATCCAGAGAACAGTGGGAGTTGCAGAAGAATACACCTCACAGCCATAATCAAGCTTACTACGAATGAGCGCTCGGTAAAGCCGTAGAAGTGTTGTGCGGTCTGCACCCCCAGATAAATGAGAAAGAACCCGCAAAATACTAAGCGCTTTTGTAGCCTTCACTTTTAACTGTTTGATGTGAGGCACCCATGTAAGTCTTGAGTCAAAAATTAGACCCAAGTACTTCACCTCTTGGACAAATTGCAGTGGTTTGTTCCTAAATAGAGGGAAGGGTGGAATTTTCCTCGTTTGTGGAAATGTATAGCCATGGTCTTGCTTGGAGAAAATTTGAACCCATGATATGTTGCCCACTGTACAACCTGATTTATTGCAGCATCCTGTAAGCTTCCTCCTGAGCAGTACAGTGTAAAGTCATCCACATACAGATTACATGAGACAGAACTTGGAACAACTTTTACAATGTCATTTATAGCAATGGCAAACAGGGTCACACTTAAGACACTCCCTTGAGGGACCCCTTCCAGCTGGTCTTCCAGGTCAGAGAAACTGTTTCCCACCCGAACTCTAAATTTCCTGTTAGCAAGGAAGCTTTGTATGAAGGTAGGTAATACTCCTCTTAAACGAATGTCATACAGCTTCATGAGTATGCCATGCTTCCAAGTTGTATCGTAAGCCTTTTCAAGGTCAAAGAAGACTGCCAACATGTGACGTCGCTGTGCGCAGGAATTCTGTATAGCAGTTTCCATCCTCACAAGTGCATCTGTGGTCGATCTCAATTTTCTAAAGCCATATTGATATGGGGTCATGTTTTCTTTTTCTAGCAGCCATGTCAACCTGAAGTTTACCATTTTCTCCATCAGCTTGCAGATGCAGATGGTGAGAGAAATTGGTCTGTAATTTCCTGGTGCAGAAGCATCTTTGCCAGGTTTAGGAACAGGAATGATTATAGCCTCTTTCCATGTGGATGGCACTGTACCCTCCCTATATATCCTATTGAATAGGTCCAACAAGAACTTCTGGGAGCTCTCTGGCAAGTGATATATCATTTGATATGGAATATCGTCACTTCCTGGGGCAGTCTTACGGCAGAGCTGCAAAGCAGAGTCCATCTCCTTACGCAAAAATGGCAAATTGTATGGAAGTTCTGCTGCAGTCCTACTGAAGAACGACACTGGGTGTTGTTCCTGTTCAGCACGAAGAGTGGAGAATCGAGCAGTGTAAGATGCTCCAGAGGAGATCTCTGCCATGGATTTAGCTAGCTCATTAGCAATATCTTTTTTGTCTGTGATGATTATGCCATCTATCTTCAGAGCAGGTTGTGATATGGATGTGCTCTTTCCAGCAATCTTACGCACCTTGTCCCACACCCATGCTAAGGGGGTCCCAGAGTTAATAGAGGAGACATACTGTCTCCATGACGTACGTCTAGCCTCCTATAGCACGCGCCTGGCCTTGGCTCGGGTCTTTTTGTAACTGATCAAGGTTACAATGCTGGGGAGTCGTTTCAACTGCCTTAATGCAGTTTTCCTTGCTCTGACAGCTTGTTGGCATTCATCAGACCACCATGGTACTGGAGGTCGACGGTACTGTCCGCTACTTTTGGGAATGGATGCTTCTGCTGCAAGAAGAATTCGTGATGTGAAGTGATTAACAGCATCTTGAACACACTGGAAATCATTAACAGATCCTTGCAATACTGCAGTTGATCTAAAAAGATTCCAGTCTGCCTGTTCAAGTCGCCATCTCTGCACTCCATTGACTGGAATACCATTCACCTCCTCCAAAACTATTGGAAAATGGTCGCTTCCATGTAAGTCTTCCATGACCTGCCAAGTGAAGTTCAACTGTGAATCAGGTAAGCCTATTGATAGGTCTATATTGGAGAATGTCCCAGTTTGAACTTGGAAATGTGTGGGAGTGTCACTGTTCAGTAAAACTACATCTACTCTTAAGAAGAAGGACTCCAAGGCCCTTCCTCGAGGGTTGCACAAAGTGTCTCCCCAGAGGTGATGCCGACCATTGAAATCTCCCAAGAGTAGAAATGGATGTGGCAACTGCCCAAGTACATCTTCCAAATCATCTATGTTGAGATTATGTGGAGGAAGGTAGATGGATGCAACAGTGTAAGGTCGTGTCAAGCCTATTCTCACAGCCTTCACCTGCAGTGTTGTCTGCAGGTGGATGGCCTGGAAGGGAATATCTTGACGTACCATTACTGCTACTCCTCCATGAGGTCCATTGTCAAAGGTCCCATAATGGGCTTGAATTTGGAATCCTCTCAGGGAAATGGGACGATTTTCCCTGGTCAAAATCTCTTGTACACATACACAAACTGGATTATATGAAGCTATCAGATATTGCAGTTCTTCCCATTTTGCATGAATTCCCTGACAGTTCCATTGGATTAGGGTATCCAGTTCTTTATATTATTTCTTCATAAGGTGTTTGGCAGCACCTGTGGTCAAGGTTTGCCTCACACCTTTAGGCTGTCCCTTTCCATGATCCTGGGAGTACCTTTTTAATGGTTTTTTACCTGTGGAGCTAGTTTCCACAGGTTGCCCTTGGACAGGTTCAGAATTTCTTTGCCTGGGCAAAGAGCGGACCTGAGCCTTTGCTTCACGGGCATTCTGTCTAGCAGCGGAGGCCCTGTGGATGTGGTGGCAGTTGGAGCTGTCACCGTTGAGGCCTCTGGAGCCTTAAATGTTGGCTCCAAAGACCTTACTTTGGGAGGAGGAGTCTCCTCAATAGACCCCTCACTCCTACTCCGTTTCTGGTGGAACAACTCACCAGAGGCAGTGTCAGCAATTTCCGACTGAGGGTTAAAGAAAGTGGCAGAGCGTGTGTTGTAAGAAGCATCGGAGGGCAAGGGTTGGTGGGAAGGAGGATGGGCTAGAACCGAAGCAAAGGACTTACCTGACTGTGCAAATAGCACACGGCACGTCGCTTTGCCTCTGGAAAACTAACTTTCTCCTTGCTCCTTATAACCAATACTTCCTTTTCAAATTTGTACATTTTACATTGCTTTGAAGAAGCTCATGAGCTTCTTTGCAGTGGTAACAGCATATTGGACCTGGACAGTTGTCATCTCCTTGATGACCTGTTGTACCACACTTTACACATACTCTTGGTTGTCCATTTTCTTTAAAACGGCAAGAGTTGGCTCCATGCCCATAACCTTGGCAGTGGAAGCACCGCATAGGGTTGGGCACATATGGCTTAAACCTTGAGGTGGTACCATGCTAACTTAACCGATTCTGGAAGGACTAATGTGTTAAAAGTTAGAAGAAGAGCTGGTGTCGACTGTTCCAAACCATCAACTTTCTTCCTAAAACGTTTTACTGCCACTACATTAAAATTCTTTAGTTCCTCTAACAGTTTCTCCTCAGAATACCTCAACAGGTCTCGGGAAAAGACAATTCCCTTACACTGATTGAGGGTTTTGTGAGGAGAGCATGAAACTTGAGCCCCAGGAATGTTGCATATCGCACGCAGACGGTCACTCTCGTCTGGTGACGAAACCTCAACTATCAGGCTACCATCTCGCTGTGGGGTGATGCGAGGATCACGTTGACATACTTCAACTATTTTCCGATGAACCTCAAAAATGTCAAGATCCATGATTGATACACCATCAATGGTCTTCACTACCAGGTACTTACTATATGAAATGCTTTCGTATTTACCAGGTAAGATCTCCTTAGTGGATTGAGGAGGACTTTTCCCCTTCTTACCTGGTTTGGGAGCCCGTGTACCATTACGATTCCCATTCTTGCCACCATGGAGTCCAACGAGGGAAAGCTATAGTTGGGGTTCAAAATCTCCCAACAGCCACAGGGGTAATGAGGAAATATACGCAGCCACTATTACAGTACTAATGGCAGTCGCGGGACCTATGCGCTACCGACTGAATAGTGCCTGCTTGACCCTAGCCATATTTGACCAGCCGATTGACTTGACCGGGCCTTGATCAAGCCACCCATCTAACCAGAATAAAGGACCAAAGAGGTGTGTTGCTAGCTGCAGGGCGCAGCGTGCAGCATCACTCAACCTCCAGGACTCCTGTCTCCTGGTAATATGGGATGCCATGCACGGCAAACACACGTGGAAGAGTTCTCCCTGGTCCAAGATGGAATGAACCAGGGGTGGGTACACCATCCCCTCTCATAGGCCTTGGTGCACCAGGAAACCATTTTGTCTCATCCCTCACTGGTGACCCCTCCAGTATGGGTAGCCCTCTGGTCCGGCTCACCAGATCATTGGGACCTCAAGCCCCCCCACCGCGGCAAGGCGGCTTCCGTTAGGGGGGGTGCTGCAAGGACTGTGGCAAGTATGGTCACCATCCGAGTGCATGTCCTAAGGCTAAGGAAGTGGTACAGGCAGAAAACTCGGACAGGCTGGAGAAGGGGGCCGAAACCCAGCCGTCCTCGGTTCCCGGGCCCCGACTTGGGTAAGCTGCCATCGAACCAGCACGATGCAGGTGGAGGGCTCAGTAGATGGGAAGCCATGCCACCTGACAGTGAACACTGGGGCTGAGAAGACCTAGTGCGGCCTGATATGTTGGCCACTATGCGACTTCCAGACACACCACAGAGACTGTGTGGTGTCACAAGGCATTGTGTGCAGCTCAAGGGGCCAGTGGAGTCTCGTATTGGCGTGTGCAGCACGGTGCAGCGGCTGCCGGTGTATGTGGCCGATCTGGACGAGCACTGCTTGCTGGGCCTTGACTACCTGACGCAGAGTAAGGCGTGTGTCGACCTTGGGCCGTTGCCTGACTTCCTCGAGGACTTGGCGCACCGACTGTGGCGTTACCATGGGCCAGGAAGCTACTCCTGGGGCCATGGTGAAAAAGATGACGTTAGCCCCAGTAGCGGCGATGAGGACGTGGCAGACGCTGACCGAGATGAGGACGAGCATTTTGACGGTGAGGGCGATGCAACGGACGTCAATGATGACCATGAGCCAGGTCTTGGGGCAGGAGATACCCCTCTGGGTGCCACTGCCAATCTACCGCCGCCCACACCTCCTCCAGAGCGACCCCAGCAGGAGCGAAGAAAGCCGCGCTGGATGAAAGATTTTTGTTTTTCTGAGAACTGATTTTCAATTACGGTTACTTTAGTTTGAAAGAATTTTGTTTGTTCTTGAGGACTAATTTTATTTAAATTTTCTGTGGTTTGTTTCAGGTTTAGGTATGTCAGAGCAGGCGGGTCGTCTGCTTGATAGGGGTGGATAGTGCTACGCCAGTGGGTCTTTGTCTCTGTGCGAAACATGTGTTAACATGAAAAGGATGACCTGTGCATGTGTTAACATGGAGGACCTGGGCAAACATGATGCAGCTGGCTGTGAGCAGAGAAGCGGAGGAACAAGCCAAGGGAGAGACGGAGTTGGGTGCTGCTCCTGTGAAGACCTCGTGTGTGCCCTTGTGACCTGATATAACTTTGTGTTGCCCTGTTATAAGCTGTATCATGCAGTGTGACATGCTGGTTTCCCCCTGTATTGTGCCTATAGAAAAGTGTACGGGTAAATAACTGTGTAAATAAAGGAAAGACTCATTTTGTGTTTATTTCGTGCCCTGCCTCGCCACTTGGCGTTTCCCCTCGTGGTGTTCTGGGACGCTGTGGTGCTCGGTGCCTCTTGAAGATGTTCAGTGTTCACGACCCTGTGTATAGTACGCCGTCTGCCTAGCCTGCCTTGTGTTGGTAGCAGAGAGACGAGGCGGCCGGCGTAACAATAATAATAATAATAATATTAATAATATTAATAATCATCAAAAGTTTTTCTCTTTTTTATCATTATTGTCACGATTAATACAATTCTGGTAATTATTATCTTTATTTCCC
>NW_023658008.1:22500-25561 GCF_015228065.2 Penaeus monodon
ATGAGATAATAATTGCAATAATTATTATAATAATTGCAATAATGATGATAATAATTGCAATAATGATGATTATGATAATAATTATGATGATAACGCTAATAATGAGAGTATACTCAAAAATAACGTTTTCGACTTCTTTGAGATTTTTTGCAATTATTAGGGTAATAAAGATAAGATTTCCCAGAATTGTATTAATCATGACAATGATGATAAAAGTGGGAATAAAGAAAATTTTGAAACATTGATGATTATAATATTATTATATTATTTTATTTTATTACTATTATTTTATTTTTATTATTTCTATATTTTTATTATCATTACCATTTATTTTTATTATTATTTTTACTATTATTGTTTCAATATTTATATTATTTTTATTATTTTTATTTTATTTTTATTATTATTATTGTTAGCCCGGCCGCCTCGTCTCTCTGCCCCCAAACAAGGGAGGTAGGCAGACGGCGTGCTATCCACAGGGGTGAACAGAACAGTCCCGAAGCACGAGCACCACAGCGCCCCCGAACACACAAGGGGAACGCCAAGTGGGGGGCAGGGCACGAAATAAACACAAAATGCAGCTTTCCCTTTTTTAACAAAAATTTTTTACCGTACACTTTTTTTAGGCAAAACAGGGGAAACCAGCCCTGTCACACTGCACGATAAGTTATAACTGGGCAAAACCCAAAAATATTTTAGGCACAAGGGCACACAGGTTCCCCACAGAGCAGCACCCAACTCCTCTCTTTGGCTTGTTCCTCTGCTCCTTTTCCTCACAGCCAGTTTCGCATGTTTGCCCAGGTCCTTTAGTTTAAAACATGCCCCGGTCATCCCTTTTAGTTAACACATGTTTCGCACAGAGACAAAGACCCACTGCGTAGCTTTTTATTTTAAATTATTATTACTTTTTTATTAATTTATTATATTAATTTTTTAGCATTATTGCCAAAAAATATATCTGTAATAATAAAATAAAAAAAATAAAATAAGTATAATAATATAATAATAACTTTATAATATAGTATTATAATTTTGTTTTTTTACATTATTTTTTTTATGTGTATAATTGCAAAAAAATTTTAAAACAATAATAATTACAGTAATAAAAATATTAAAGAAAAAAAGTTATGAAATCGTTAGTAATGTTATTTTTATTTTTATTTCTAAAGCATAAAA
Organism: Penaeus monodon; assembly: GCF_015228065.2. Classification (NCBI taxonomy): domain Eukaryota; kingdom Metazoa; phylum Arthropoda; class Malacostraca; order Decapoda; family Penaeidae; genus Penaeus; species Penaeus monodon. The sequence goes on from NW_023658008.1 coordinate 23,677, forward strand.
TGATAATAATTCATAAAGAGTAATAATTGTAATGAGATTTTTAAAAATTGAAATAATGGAAATAGTGATGATAACCATGATAAAAATGATAATAATAACAGGAACGTGTCCAATATCATAAAAAAAGGTTTAAAAAAAAAAATCCCAAAAAACGAAAAAGCGGCAAAACTAGCGAAAAATAGCCTTTGAGGATACTTTAAAAGACGTTTTTTTCGACTTTTGTATTTTGGGGTTTTTAGGGAATCGAAATAGTTACCCGAATTTTATTAATCATGATATAATGATGTGAAAGTGAGAAAAAATGGATTTGATAACATTTGAGATTAATTATATTGATAGTATTATATTATTATTATTATTTTCATTATATTTTTATTTTAATTATTATTTTATTTTTTACTATTATTTATTGTTATTTTTATTGCTACATTTATTTTTATATTATTTTATATCAATATTATTATTATTTATTTATTATTTTTTTTATTATTTTTGCTAATTTTATATTATTTTATTTTTATCATTTTTATTATTATAATTATTTTTATTATTATTAAATTATTGCTATTTTCATTTTATTTTTACTTTTAATATTAGCATTTTTGCCAAAATATATATTTTAATTTTAATAATAACAAAATAATAAGTATAATAAAAATAAAATAATCGTTATAAAATTTTTTACATTATATTTTTGTTTTTTTTCAATTATTATTTTTCGGTGTATAATTGCAAAAATAATTATAAAACAGTAATAAAACAGTAAAAGATATTAATGAAAATATGATTTTCAAAATTTTTTAAAACGTTATTTTTTATTATTATTGGTGTTTTATACATTGTTGCTGTTTTTTGTATAGTTGAAAAAAATATATTATAATGATAATAATTGTAATAATGATGATAATAATTGTAATAATAATGATAATGATTGCAGTAATGATGATAATAATTGCAATAATAATGATAATAATTGCAATAATGATAATAATAACTGCAAGAATGATGATAATGATGATACTGATGATGATAACGATAGTAATGATGATAATTATGATAATAATGATTATAATAACAGGAATTATGTCCATATATAATAATGAAAAGGTAAAAGAAAAAAAATCCCTTAGTCGAAAAGCGGCAAAATATAGCGAAATATAGCATTTTGAGATTAGACTCCAAAATGACGTTTTTTCGACTTCTTTGATGATTTTAGTAATTATTGGGTAATAATGATAATAATTACCAGAATTGTATTAATCATGACAATAATGATGTTAAAAGTAAGAATAAAGAGAATTTTGATAACATTTGTTGATTATTAATATTATTAATGTTATCATTATTATTATTATTATTAATTATTAAAATAAAAAATAATATTATATATTATAACTGTAATAATAAAAATAATAATAATAAGTATAATAATACTAATACTATTCGTTATAATATTATTATCAATATTATTATTGTAGTTATTATCATTATTATTGTTTTTATTGGTAGTATAATTGGAAAAATAATTATTATAACAGTAATAAATTTCACTAATAAAAGATATTAATAAAATAATGATATAAATAATTATCATAAAATCGTTATTATTGTTATTATTATTGTTATTACTATTATTTTTGTTGTTCTTATTAGTATAGTTGCAAAAAAATATATTATAACTGCAATAATTTCAATAATAATGATAATAATTGCAATAATGATGATAAAAATTGCAAAAATGACGATAATAATTGCAATAATGATGATAATGATAATGATGATGACAACGATAATAATTATGATAATAATGATGATAATACAGGAATTGTGTCCATATATAAAATAAAAAGGTAAAAGAAAAAAAATTCCCAAAGTCGAAAAGCGG
>NW_023658009.1:0-25554 GCF_015228065.2 Penaeus monodon
AACGAACGTGTTGACCTATTCGCCCAGTAGGGGATCATTTTGGCCATTCTAAAGTTGCCTAATGCTCTCAAGAAAGGTATGGTTTAAATTTTGCCTTTTAAATTCATATTTTAGGGTTTTGCCCCCAAAGTGTTTTTTTCTTTTTATTGAATACTTGGGTGGCATTTTTTAAATTTATGTGATAGGGGATTTCGTTAATGGGGTATGGGTTTCTGACGCATTTCATACCCTGTTATGAATATACGCCAAATGGGCGATTTCAAAACGGAGGGCAAAGAAACCTTTTCCACGTTTTTTTTTTCACCAGATACTTATACAATCAACAGAAAAGTTTTTGGGGGCTTACGGTACCACTTTGCCTACGAATAAAAAAAAAAAAAAAAGCCCCCAAGCCGTGACTATAAAACATGGGGGAAAAGATACTGCTATTGTGCCGAAATCAACGAGAAAGAGTTGGGGACCTCAACGCCAGCGAGACGAATTTGGGTTTCAGGCAGGTAACAAAAGGGGTCTTAAAGCTTTGGAGTTTTTTAAGGGTATAAGAGAACCCTCAATAGCCCTAAATAAGGTGAAAGAAAAATCAGATCTGCGGTTAAGGGTTATTGAGGAAATTGTCCCCCCCCAGAATAACAACAAAGAGAGGGGAAAAAAAACTCCACACGCAAACGAAAGGGGAAGGGAAATGGTCTAGAACAGAGAAAAAGGTCTTTTCGTGAACCGATTCATATTGAAAAAGTAGACAAGGGAGAATGGAATGAATATCTTCACAATACGAGATGTATTGACCGGGTTTTGAATGCGTCTTTTGTCAGAAATACATACAACATTATCATTTTTCATTTTCATTATATCATTATTTTTTTTCATTTTTATTTTATCATTATTATTTTATCATTATTTTTTTATTTCATCATTATATATATTATTTTTTTATTATCTTTATTATTATTACTTATTATTATTATCATTTTAATTACTATCTTTATTATTATCTTTTTATTTTATCATTATCACATTTCATTATCTCATCCATTATCATCTTATCATTTTCATCATTATCTTTATCATCTTTCTTTATCATTATATCATCATTATCATTATCATCATTATCATTATCATCATTATTATCATTTTTATCATTATTATCATTGTCATTAAAAATCATTATCATTTTATCTTTATCATTTTATCTTTATATTATTATTACATTATTTTTATTATTATTTTTATTATTTTTTTAAACAATGAGTGGTGTATTGAAAAATAAAACATTGATAAGACTCTTTTTTTTAGTCTTCCCCCATCCCCCCATTATAAAAAAATATAGCATCTACAACATTCGGTGTTTTGTTATCCTCTGATATCAGTATGGAAAGATCTTCAGGAGCGGATCTAAATCTTTTTAGAGAACCGCTCGAAATTTTTTTTTCGGTTATACAAACCCCGGAAAAGCAGCCCCTTTGTACGAAAATTTTAAAAAAAACCACATTCCTTTAGGAATTAACATCGGGGGTGACTTTTCTCGTCCGTTAAAAAAAAAAAAAAAAAAAAAAAAAAAAACCCCTTTACAACGTTTGAAATTCACGAAGATAAAATCAATCCGACCGAAATACACTATCTCCCTTTGACAACTCCCAAGGACGATCCTTTCAGATACTTTAAAATTTTCTTGCGCTGCTAATTCATCCATTGTTGTAAATAGTTTTTTCAAGGGCAGGCAAAAAAACCTTGGGTTATTAATCACGAGATATATTTTCCCTGGAAAGCCTCGCACTAGCTCTGAAACATCCATGACATTCTCATGAAACCAGGGATCCATACCAGATAGAATGTTTATGTAGATAATTGTCGGTAAAAGGGGGCAAAAAAAAATTGAGGGGTTTAAAAAAAGTGCTGTTCTCAAAAGCGACGAGAAACGGTTTCCCAGAAAAGTTTTGGCCCCAAAAAACCCGGGTTTTATTTTAACGTGTGGTCTGGCGGTTTTTCCCCTTCGAAAATACAAAATCAAGGGGTAAGATAGGAGTAGTGCAAGTAGGGCCCGAAATCCTCACCCACTTTCGTACTGATGGAAACAGGAAGTAGGTTAATGACCACTGGAAACCCCAATTGATTAACGTAACCAATGACCCTAACCGGAAGTGTTACCGTAATCAATGACCGTAAACCCGGGAATCATTAACAAAATTAATGATGGCTAGATGCCCCCAGACTACCTTAAGGGCCTTCTGGACTCATAGTAGAAGTAGAATAATTAAAGTGATTTCAAAGATTGCAACTGGGAAAACATTAAAACCGTTAATGATATCAAAAGGCACACCTGAAGGGTATCCCCCCCCTCCCCTCCTTCTTCCCCAAAACAGGGGACTGGACGAACGCTCACCTTTCCGTCACACAAGAATAGGTTTAATGACCACTGAAAGTGATTAACGTAATCAAGACCATAACCGGAAATTTTTAACCCTAGTTTAAAGATGTCTAAAAACACACACACCTGGAGATCCCTCCCCTCCCCTCTCCTCCCCTCTAAAAAAGTATGCTTGGTACCATAGAGATCCCCCCCCCCACCCCTCCTACCCCCCCTATACCCTCCCCCCCCGCCCCCCCAATATTATCATGTTTAAACTTGTCCCGGATCGAAAATTGACCCGTAACAAGGGTGGCTCCCCTAAAGTGTTTAAACGTAATCATCCCATAACCGGAACCATTTCATATTAAATGATGCTACCACACACCGGGGGGGCTCCCCCTCCCCCCCTCTCCTCTCTAAAAAAATATCCTGGTACCAAGATGACACCCCCCCCTTTTACCCCTTCCTACCCCCCCCCTCAGCTCCTCTCTCATCCCCTCCCACCCAGCACCGAAATATTCTCCTTTTAAAAATTTATGCTGGTCGAATTAACTGTTACACCACGAGTGATCCCCCTCCTAATAAATAGGCTATAAAAATCCGCCGGCCAGGTGTCCATTGACCCACCCCATCAGACCCCCCCCCTCCCACCCCCCCCGCAATATTCACTGATTAAATTTGTACCGGGATCATAATTGTTAAACGAGTGACCCCCCTCCTAATGGTGAAACTGTCAAATCAATAACAAATAAACCCCGGGAAGGGGGAGAACCCCAGCGTCCCCCCCACCCCTCCCCTTAAAACAACATCCGGGAAAGGGGGTGCTCCACCATCTTCCCTGGCTGGGCAAAGGGGCGCTTTCCTGCGCTGCCTCCTGGGAACCTTATCACAGGAACGCCACTTCGCACCTTCCACTCCTGAGCCTGGTCCTCAAGGACCTCCCACTGACTAAACCCGTCCCCCTCGGCAAACCCCGCGTTTTACCCCCCGCACGGTCTGATAAACCCGACACTCCCGCCGAGGAAGCAGCGCCGCCCAGGATGTACCCCGAATAAAAGGGGGGGCATTCGCCATACCCGGGAGAAGGACTCAGCTTGCTCATCACCTTGTAGCGAAAAAAGCCAAAAAACCAAGGGCCCCCTTCATTATCCGCCGTAATCCATCTCTCGGGTCGTCCCCCCCTTCATCAAGTCGGGCACATAACGGTCTGCTAATTTCCAAATTACTGTCTTCCCTCCCCGTGTCGGGGATAAGAAAAAATGAAGTAAAAGGTTTTATAAAATTTTTAATACTTTTATTTTTTATTTCCATTGTAAAACACTTCATACAAGACGCGCACACACACCACACACACACACACACACCACCCCAACACACACACCCCACCACACACAACACACACACACAAACATTACCCCACACACACACACCCCCACACACACACGCACACACCGCCACACAACCCACACACGCACAACACGAAACCACACGCCGCACACGCCGCACACACACGCACACACACACACACCCACCCTCAAACACACCACACCACACCCAACACACACACAACCTGTAACGGGCCGATGAGCGGTTGGGTGAGAAAAGTCGCGTCGGGCACTGCGGGAATCGGGGGCGCGAAAAAGGGGGAAACGACTCTTGATAGTTATAGTTAAGGAGGGATGGTCCCAAACACGGACAGGGGTTTTCGGTCCGGTCACGGCTGTAGGCTGTCTGTCTGTCGCCGCAGGGACCCTCTTTTAAACAATTAACTAGAACTCAAAGGGTTGCGATGTACCGGAAGTAGGGAGGAGAGGATGTGATCGTGTAACGGGCCCGGCGTCGGAGGGGGAACCCTGCGGTTTTTCGCGCCCTTGTCATTCTAGCAAGGTGTGGTATGAAAAAGGCGGGGTTTATTGTTTTAAATATAAAATTTTATAAGTTAACATTTACATCGATGGCAATAGAAGTGAGGAATGTCTGCTAAAAGTCCCCCCAAAGGGAGCCTGTACTATAAGGGGTTTATAAAAAACATAAAGATCCATTATGAGAATCTCGGGGGGGAGTTAAAATAGTAGATAAGAAGGTGTCTGAACAAGGGGCCCCCAAGGAGTCCCTGTACTATAAGGTTAGAACATCTCGGGGGGGTTTTTGGTATTAGGTGAAATGGGCCATAGGTAAAATAGGTATTACAACACAAAAACAACACACACACAACACACACACAAACCCCACACACACCACCAACACACACACAACACACAACACACACACACAAACACGCACATACCATCCACATACAATCCATACACATACACCCACACCCCAAACCCCACACAAACAATAACACACACACACACCCCACACTACACAACACCCCAATACCACACAAAACCAACACAAACCACACACAACACCGCGCACAACGCCCCACACACCACCAAAATATTGCTAAGGCGAGCCCCAAAATGAAAAATCTATCGTCTACGACAACTTTCTCGCCAGGCAATTTTGCGTCAACCCGTTTTGGGCAGGCGATGTGGGGGGAAAAAACCGGCTTCACAATTGTCTTTTGTATCCGTCAAACCCTCTTCTCTTCTTTTACGTCAACAAAGGGGAATCAGTCGGCATAAAGGACGACGTCGACGGGGAAACTCCGAATACCGTCGCATACTCCGTACGACAAGCCGGCGAGAGGAATCACCGACTGCTGTGGGGTTTGAGACCCCAGAGTCCCCACGGTACGAGGGATATATATTTCCATTTAGGGGCTTCAATGGGGGTCCTGCATCCTTCCAGGGCAGTACGCAGGGGGTGGGGGTTAAATCAGGCGGAAAACACGCGGTTTTTAACGACACAGGTTCTTCCCAGGGGGTCGCATCGTGCAGGGGAACGGGTTGTCCCGAGGTGGAGGGGATGGGTTCTCCATCCTTTTCCTTTTTTTTTCCCCAGAAGTGGCGGGTTCTGGATCCCTTTTTTTTCTTTGGTGGCAGCGTCAATTGCTGCGGTAAAAAAAATCTCTCGAAAAATGCAACAAAGGAAAAGAGAAAGAGCATTAACACCTGAATTTTAAAAATGATAGCACACACACACAGAAATAAAACATGTGCATAGAAAAATTTCAAAACCCTGAATATACTCACTTTCCCGTAAGTTCACCTCCTCTAAAGATGCAGATCCTTGAGATAGATGTTGGCAACATTCTCGTCAACAACAAAAACAACTGAAAATAAAATTTGCGGGGGTTAATCCTCTATATACGCCCAATAAAAAGACAATAAGACTGTCAAATGCCCCCAGCATAGTATAACCCAAAAATAACTTATAAGAATAACTCGTAGAAATTATTTACCTCTCAGTTTGGGTACCTCGGCAAATGTCGAACTCTTCTTGGTATACTTTGAGAAGGACGGTATGACACCTCAGACACGACCTGTCTCTTATAGGGCATGACACAAGTACTCGTGGTATCTTCAACCAAAAACATCACGAAAAAAAAGACATTGGAAGGGGTAACGTCTATCCGCAGAACAGCTGCTTACATTCCTTTTTGCTTATAGATCTATCGCGAAATAATCTTTCACAACGAGGCATCTTAAGTATCTATACAAAAAATTTTATAACCTTCTATCATTATAATTAAAATCATCACGTGAAAAATAGCAGCGTAGAAAATTAATACGATCCATTCCGTACAAATTAATATGATAAAGATTACATATGGGCTCACATGTTAAGCTATCAATACTCTAAACGTCTGCTAATATCAAGAAAAACTCTTACCATAATACTGGTTGATAATCCTTTCAACGACGGAGAATAAAAATGGTGTTTGATACCCTAAGAATCAAAGTAAGCAATGGAAGATTTCCCAAAAACTGCAAATACATAATGTCCCTAATTGTTGGTCTATGACAAGACGAAGTAAAGTTAACCACAAAGAAATTTATTATGGGTTGTACGATCTTTTCTAAAAGGTAGTTGATCAGCCAAGAAACATCTTCGCAACACATATCCTCTTCTAAGAAACTGCGAACAAATACTCGCTACCCCACTGCAGCTCATTATGCTCTAATATCTGCGGCCACCCTGCGATCGTTATCGACGTAAATTACGCTTTGTGTATCTCCCACCAAAAATAAAACAATATTCGACTCGTGCAGCTGTGAAAATTCAACGACAATCCTAAGACTTCCAGAATTTTCAATAGCTATCGTATCCTGCAGCTTTTCAAGTTGCAAATCCATAACAGCAATCTTTTTTACCGTTCACAAACCCATTTCTATCAGCGACGCCCCCCTTTTTCCAAACCCCCAGCGCATTAAGCGAGTGATAATATAAATCTGAGCAACGACTCGGGGAAACTCGTGCTTATAATGTATACAGTTGTTATTAACAGTAACAAAAATTTTGCTCAAATGATTATGACCAAAATGCAGAGGATTCATGTTATAGTCTCCCGCTTTTGCTTCATGTCGACCATAAAAAGAGATAACTTTTCAGGAATCGTTGACCCCCATGGCATGTCAATAGCAAGTTGGGTCAAACGCTTGTCATGACATAAGTCTTGTCTAGCGTTTTTTTAGATACATAGCAAAGAGGGCTGCGAACTTAAAATTTGTTAGAGCCTCTCGCGCCGAATCTCTCGGTTTGTGTTGTTAAATGCAGTTTACAAGTCTCTATTCTTCACCACGGGCTTTGATTCACCCCTCTGCAGCGCAGTGTGAATAACAAATCGGTCAGAGGCAAACTCAAGCCGTTTTCTCATAGAAACATTGTCTAAAAGATACATATCCATTGTTGCTATATCTAACATTATCGAGCCATAAAATGAAATCCACGAGTCTTAACTCGTTCATAGCAGATTTCTCTTGTGCACTAAAGCCTGTAAAATAATCTTCCGCATAGCTCCTTAATATGCAAGAATTATCATAATAAAGCATATTTCTTCCTAATGTTTTTTTTCGCGAAGAGACATACCCGTTTCTAAGCGAACATAAGACGAAAAATTATACAGAGGATTTTGTTCTACTTGCTGACCATTAAAATAAACCTCACAGATTTTAATTAGCGAGTGCATAGTGGAGTTGCACAACACCGCATGATCGCTTTCGTTTAATAAAGCACCATCCTCTTTCTCAAACTCCCCTTAAGCTCGAATACCAATCCTGATAAGTCAATATAACAATTTTTCCCGGCAAGCCATCTAAATTCTGCATAATTATCTGTAACAGACCCGTTTATCCCCGCTTTAAAAGGCAGCACGTCTACCTCAAACCGTTCTTCTATACCTGATTCAATCATGTGCAGTCTTTTTTAAACCGGGGAAAACATATCGCTTACTCCAGCAACATAAGATGACAGCGGTGTTTTTATATTGATTTATGATTGTTAATGATATCACTCTTTATCTCTATATTATTGCGCACCTCGCCAAGACTAGACTATATCTGAGTAAGCTAAGGAAAATGCTTTTTTTTTTTATATAGCTCAAACAACTAGTCAATTGTTGATCTTTTCACTCTTTTTCGTTTTCTATGCACCCCTCGTCCTCCTCCTCCTCCCCTCCTCCTCCCCCCTCCTCCGAAAAAAGATAGTAACCCGGCACCTCTTCTGTAATTGTCATAAGGTTTATACACACTAATATCCCCTAAAGACCCCCCTCGAAGGGTTTAATCTGCGATTCTGGTTGTTCAAAGATGATCATAAACCCTCAACCGTCGGTGGGACAAAAGGTGTTCTCGCATACATGGTGGAAATCGAAACGATATCCGCCCTTTGCTCTGCATAAACAAACACACCGGGAAGACGTTTCGATGTAAAAAAAGCAAAGATATACACTCACAGTCTTTATAATTTCATATACAAAAATTTACTTGGGTTTTATGTGAAGTATAAGCGTAACCGAATTACCCTCCTCAAAAACTATAGGGTACCCATTCTATCTGTAATGCGCACACCCCAAAGAATTTAAAGAATTGCTTAGAAGTTGTCTATAGAGTGTGAGCGTGTACCCCTTTGTACTAGAACCTTGCAAAACAAACGCATTCAAGATATTAACCTGCTGACCTGCTAATCAACAAGGGCAACAATATCCGAATATACGTAAACAAAATCTACGCCCCCATCATTTCTCGGCGGTCTCATACTTCATTAGGATTATATAAAAACATTTATAATCGAGAGACACAGTGCGAGGAACATAAAAACGGTAAATTTTGCTTTCGCTAAACCCTAATATGTGCGCCAAGCGGGGGGAAAAGCGAACCCCCTATCAGGGGGACAGCGATTTTCATCGTTCTCTTCCACACCTTGAACAAAGGTTTCTACGCGACAGCGATCTGCCTCCCAGTCATTGACAAGAATCCTTCCTTGCGGCATATATTTATTAGCTGCATCCCTATCGAGAACCGGCTTAATTTGCCTCGCGATATCTTCATTTATCAAATCTACCATAATTTTTGCCCCCTCACATGACCCAACATGCTAATTTTGTTAAGTTAACCAGAATTGGGTGAGCGCTGTTATCGCACTCATTAACAAACTGAACACTAAATCACCGTCGTTTCCTATGAGCTATAATCATTTTTGGGATACAAAAGTTAACTAGCGCCACTCATAATCCATAGAAAGATCCACCATTAGCGGTGATAAAGCGTTTTCAAATGCATGGGAAGTGTTATGTGGAAAAACACCTTTCGATGCATTGCTCGTAATATATAAAATATATATCTATATATATATATATATATATATATATATTTTATATATATATATATATATTGATTATCAGAGTTCTGTCGATAATTTCACTTTTTATAACAACGGTGCAGGGAGTAAAAAAAATAAAAAGTAATGCTTAAACCTTATTTATTAACCACAAGATACACACTCAAAAAATACATTCAAGCACAAATATCATATGTTTAAGGTGAAATAGTAACGAACATTTTCCAGACGTTTCGTCGTTTCGGCGTCCTTTCATCTTTCATAGGCTGCCATCGCCGCCGCTGCTCGCTCGTAATGCTGTTGCCTCTTTGCATCACAATTATATTATCTCCTCAGATCTGATATAATCTTAATAGTTCATACTAGTCTATTTCTCTCACAGATCTTTCTCTTTCAACTTGTATTCATTTGTTTAGACAAATGTAAGGAAAGTTCACAACTTATTAGAGAATTTACAACTAATTTATTAACTGTAAAGTATTATATATAGTAAAATGTAAAGTCGATCACATAAATTTATATGTCAATAATATAACATCTGACTTTATTATAATCCAATACAATAATTATACCATATTAATATCCTTTTTTAGTTTTAACAAATAACTTGCCACTTTACTCTAATTGTTAACATACAAACTACATAATATCAATTTAAGCAAGCTGTTATTAATCAACCAAAGTCATGCTTAAAAATAGATGTAAGCAGTTAATAAAAGAATTCCTTTCTTCACATGCAATGATTGAAATCATAAAAAATATTTGTAAAAAATTGAAATACAGAAATAGTGAGAATTATATTTAGGCAAGATGAATTACTTATACCAAGCAATTTAAAATACTAAGTTAATGTCTTTACACAATTATAATTTAAAACTCAAGATTATCTCAGCTAGTTGTTTTCGTATTCGTGGCTTCTAGAAGCTTCTGTTAGTCATGTGCTAAATTAGTCATTATCCTGTTACCATCTTTTCATCTGACCATATATTGGACTTCGTCCCCACCTTTCCTGTATTGTTTTTATTTTTGATGTCGCGACCGGATGGTGTGTCCGCCTGCCTCGCGTTGTTTTTCTAGATAATGCGTGTCTTATCCACGACAATAATTTCACCCTCTTCTTCTACTTCTTCATCCTCATTATCATCTTCATACTGCATGTGTCGTTGTTTTTTCCCTTTTCAGGCCAGGCAGAAGGAGAGGGCTTGCACACAGTAGCGAGACAAATATCTTCAATGCAAAACCGTGCTGCAAACCTTGTAAAAGCGTAATGTATGCATGAAATCCAACTACCTCTTTCTACTTCAACAGGAAATGCAATTTCGCGAATATCCATCTTCTGAAGCTCATTAAACAATGAAATGAGACATTCACCCATATTTCTCAGACGGTTGTCTAACCCGTCACATGCTAATCTATCAACATAATGTCTATCCTAACTGGATCTTAATTGTTGTCATGGCAATTTCATTGTACTCAGGGGTTTGCCCTGTCCAAAATGGGCAATGAGGTAGATAATTACAGGTCCTCCTTCCCCTGTTTCACAATAACGACTCCAGTAGCACTCCGATCAGCGTAATTGCTCTTGTGGTGGTATACATCCGTCTTTTGATCTGTAATAATCACGAAATGCGTATTCTTTTTCCAATCGCCAGACGTGGCATAAGCAGTCGTTCCACGGACATTAGCGATGACACATACTGTACAGCAGTATCTTTTCATAACTCGCGTTGGAGAATACTTCGCTCTCTTATCACAAGGGGATATAAATAACCAGGGAGCTATTCTCGCGAGGTGACCTCACTTGGGTTGACGACAGAAGCAGTGATGCTGGCGGTGCTTGTGAAGCTTCCGACAACACCCGTTCATCCTCCTGTACATTAATCATCTGTCTTTACCGTTTGACGATTCAGAAACAGCAGCAGCGGGGGAACTCCCGCTAAAAGGTATTTCCTGAGCCATCTTCTTTGCACAATCGAGGCTGTGTTATAAGCTCACAACCCGCTTTATACCGATGTCACTCACTCATGCATGTCAAAACTCCGCCCACCTTCGTGCGTTATAATCATCTACGCAGCTTTTTACACAATCGTAACCCATTTCAAAAGCTATATCCTGTTGATTGTATAGACTGTTCAGCCTTATGAACACCGCTTAGCCGCGCGACTGCGCATGTAATCATCATATGGTACCGGGGGCAAAATTATGAAATATTTTCAAAAGTCTTTTTCTTTTATAGAAAACGAGGCCGAGGATGAGGATGCGAAATACTTGATAACATCGAGTATATTCAATCCAGTGCAGGTGTTTGGTATCTGACTTAATTCATCCCATCGTTTTAAAGACTGTTGAAAGTAGAATTTCAAGAGAGTTTTGGGCATAATCCTGCTGAGAAGCTTTGAAAAAAATCCCACCAAGTTTTTCTAACGAAGGACGGATTTTTTAAATGTATTTCGGTTGTTGGCCGGGTTGTTTTCCCAAGTTTTTTCTACAGCTATAGAGGGAAGAGGTATGTTTATCCCCGCATTAGAAACAGAACGACACTCGCTCTCGCACTGACCCACTTTTTTTTTTTTTTTGTAACAGCGCGAGAAAATTTAAAACGGTCTTCCTCCTCCGCCCCCGCGTCGAATTCCCGTGCTGTGTCGCGTGCTCCGCGCCGCCGCCGCAGCCTCCCTCGCACGCCCCGCCCGCGGGACCCCTCCCCGCTCATTAGGGTTTATTTTTCCTGGCGTACTCACATTTGGGGATGATTCTAATATGCTCTTGTCAACCCGTCATTAATCTTGTTAGTATTATCATTACCATTTGCGAGGCGGCAAGAATCGCAGGGACCAGATGGCGGTCGACCGTGGGTTTTGGAACGAGACAATACTCTTTCATATTTCTTATCAAATTAGAGAGGCAAATGCGTTTATAGCGAGCGGGAGTAAAATGGAGAGAATATTACCTCCGGTGCGAGATGAGAGAATAATTGTCTTCTTTTTAAGAGATGTTTTCTTCAGAGACGCTTCTTTAATTGCCTATCGATATCTCTTTAACCTCTTAATAATGCTCTTCTCCGTAGTTAAATTTTTAAAAAAAAATTGAAAAAAAAAAAAATCTGCAATGCAATTAATCTGCTGTTTATCTAGTTTTAATATAAAACCCGAACGACGTTTTGGTTTTAGCGAACAAATGAACGAAAAAACATCAACAAAGCGAGGTGTGAAGGTTGCTTTGTCATGGTGGAGGTTGCATGTCATCAATCGTAATATAAGGGTTAAATTTATCAGCATTCTCTCTGCTTTTTAGTTCTGGGTTTCCCCGCGATGATAAGATCTTGTACGAGTAAAAAACAGGCAGCGATGTTGGTACGAGCTCCTCGCGGTAAAAAAAAGCTTGCACCGCTTAGATCTTCCAGATAATACCCAACTCTGTTCTGACGTTTGTCAATCTGCCGAATTTAAATATCTCCTCCGTTTTTGTATTCATAACCCTTGCGAAATGTGTTGGTATGAAAACGCGCTGGGATGCGCACGGTGTCGCCTACCTTTTTTTTTTCGGATTGCTTGTTGGATAAACTAGAGGGGGGGGGAGTTATTCCTTATAAAAGGATGGGGAAGAGAAACTGAGGGTAGCTAGCTACCTAGAAATTGAAAAAAGTACATAGCACTGCACTGGACACTATAGGCACTGCACACACTACACTTCACTGCACTAATGAAAATCACTCCTGAGCAGGTTGTTTACTGAGCGGCCACGAGGGTGGAGGAGCACGGGCAGGCGACAGGCCACAGGGGAACGGGCATGAGGCTGGGCGTCAGAACTGAATAACTGGATCACTGCGCCATTTTTTGAAAACTCACTGTGTCGTGTTCGTATATATGTTTTTTTGGGTGTTTCTCTACGATGCTTGAGGGTGAAGAATACACCAATTAAAACTAAAGTAGTTCATTGTAGATGAGTTCTGACAAAAATAAAAGGGAGTTCTTCATGGTCCTCTGCTCCACACGCCAGGCTCTATGTAGTGAAATGGATACGTGATCTTTACGCCTCACATACCAGAAAAGCCATGTGCCTTCTCTTATAATAACTCCACTGTCCTAAACCCGACCCCAATAGGTCTACAACCGTGACAATTGATAAATCGACCTTAGAACACGCTAATCCCACTCTTATTGCTTATAAACAATTCCCATGCCGTTATTCTTATGTCTGTGTGTACAATTATGTGTTGCTTATACTCAAATGTTCATCAGAAATGCTTATTCTGAATCGCTAAATATGTTATCGCTATCCTTAAAAGATGTTCGAAAGGATTTTATGTTTTTTGAATACTCAGCAATTTTGTCTCCTTATCATGAACCTTTTTAGTCCCTTTTAAACACCATCCTCTCTTCTTACACAAACTGTATATAAGGTTACCCTTGTTCCTTCACCACGGAACCCCCATGTGACCATATGTATCAGAATTTTTGTTCATTCAAATTCTTTCATGTTTTTCCATTATGTGTTTTCAAAACGATATTGTTCATAGAAATTTCTGAAACAGTTAAGACAGACCGCTCGTTGCCAGCAAGCGGTAGGTCGGGACGCTTCTGCCCCCCAGGCAGGTCTCCCTGCCTTGTCCGTCCTGCTACCATACTCTCGCAGAAATAAAGTTGTGAACCAGCGACAACTTTAACTCACACTCTGAAGAACCCAAACCACCAGAGAACTAGAGTACCACCCTGTGGGGACAAAGTCTCGTCTCGCGTCAATTCACTCCCCACCTCTTTACATTGGGGCCAGCCACGGGGGTCATACAACCCCCATTACTATTACATTGGTACCACCCACTGGGATTACACATCCCCCCCTAATTATTACATTAGTGGCACCCTGTGGGATCACCAACTCCCATTATTATTACACTCTGCCCGAGAGTGCTACTGTCAGACGTGTGACTACAGAGACAAAATAAAATATTGTACTCTACAATTGTCCAGAGAATCTCACTTTTTTATATAGGCGATATGCTACACAGCAAATAAACTAAACTAAACTTCTATATTTCACATGGTGTAACATATCACACAAAGGCAGTATATATGTAATATAATCATATATTTATCAAAATATACGTACGATAATATTCCCATCATATTCCGTATCTAATGGCATCACAATATGGCATTCACAACTCACATTAGTATCACTTCATTATCACAACCCACACATATTACAAGACTAATGCTAATACTAATGGAAATAAAGTTCTCGTTTGCTTGGTGATACACACGGGCGTTTATCGGTCAACAGCGATAGACGTACTTGTTCTAAAATTAGAGCGTGAAAATAAAAAGGAAAACGGGACATTAGTAGGAGCACGAGAGATTATTCGTAAACATAACCAAACATCAGATTCATGGGAAAGTATTTCTTCTGATGAAATCCTCCAATTTCCGATTGGAGATGGGAAACAAAAAAAATGGACGAACCGGAGCGATGATATGAAAAGCGTAGTGAATATTTACCCCGTTGAGAAAACCCCACGCGCATGGGACATTGGATTTTATGTGAGGTTACAAAACCCGAGGATAAAATTTTTTGGACTCCTATGGCGTGCATCCGGTGTGTATTCACCATTTATCTGAGCGTTTATCAATACCATTCACAAAAAAAGACGCGTTAGCTACCTAGATACAAGACTTCAGGATACAAAAGCTATGTATCGGTGCTTATATATTATTTTTCATTTGCACCATAGCAAGATTCGGGTTGGACTTAATTAAAGAGCACTTTTCTCGAGTATTTAGTAAAAAAGCTTACAAGGGGAACGACAAAGAGTATTGAACTTCCTATATAAAAACTATAACATGCCGCCATGTAAAACAACATATTGTAGAAAAGGAATGTCATATCAACAATGCAAAAATACATTTTGCACGTGAATGGTGAATATAACCAATATCGATAATAATGATGATAATAATGAATGAAAGATGATACCACAACCGGTTCTCTACCCATACATATATAAGCAAGGGGGGCGGGTTTTATGCTATTCATATCGCGTCCAACCGACCGCGAATCCAGCAGCAGCAGCAGCAGCGGGAAAACCCCATCAAAGATGACTATCGAGGAAGTCTGTTCCGGAAAGTATTGTAAAGGTTAATATACTGAAAAGGATAAATAAGTAATGAATACTTACTGATGTAAACTTTCACTTTCAGGGAATTCCCTCGCTCAGCATGAGTGTTCCCCGGGACGACAGCAGAATGTCTTTAAAATTGCTACTGCTGTTTTTATGATGATGAATTTACCATCTGCTAGCTTGGAGGAGGAGGAAGAGGAGAGGAGGAGGAGGAGGAAAAGAAAAAGGAGGAGGAGGAGGATAAAAAAGAGGAGGAGGAGGAGGAGGAGGAAAAAAAAAAAGGAGGAGGGGAGAAAAAGAAAAAGGAGGAGGAGGAGAAGAAAGGGAAAGAGATTAGGGTGGAAGAGGACGATAAAGAAGAAAAAGAAGAAAAAGAAGCAGAGGGTAGAACAACCGAGAAGAATGAATGAATAGGATTTTGTTTTGTTTTTCAAGATAGTTTATTATTATCATTGTTATTGTCGTAATGTTATTATTATTATTATTATTATTATTATTATTATAGAATTCAGTATGTAACAATAATATATCAAATATACCTTGTTCCATTGTTTACGTGTTTGATAATAATTTTGATTTCGTTGTTTTACTATGTAAAAATACAATCATGTAACATGTAAAACCATTCTTTAGTTATAATAATAATAAACCCACTGGAACAAATGAAAATCCTTCTTCCTTTCCTATCCAAGTTATTATCATTATTATTAGTAGTAGTAGTAGTGGTAGTAGTAGTAGTGGAAAAAGGGATAAGAGAAAAAGTGATCTTTTTTATATTTTATTATTTTTTCTTTTTTTTTCTAAGTGGTTATAACTAAACATGCACTTAATTAATAAAGTCTTTTTTTTTCTAAGTGGTTATAACTAAACATGCACTTAATACTTTTTTATGCTAATCTTATAACTAATTTGAAAAAGTTTTTTTTTTTTAACTGCGAGAAAGAAAAGCTCACAGATTTTTTTTCCTTTAATACCAATCTTATAACTATTTGAAAAACACACATACTACTAGTACTACTACTACATTTCTTATCTCCAGTAATATCTAGAACTGTACAAAAACAGACGCAAGTTATGAGAGGTACGCGATGCTCTCTCTCTCTCGTAGTTAACACAAACAATTTTTTTCAGTTAATACTAATCTTATAGCTATTTTGATAACACACATTTCTTATCTCTAGTAATATCTAAATCTACACAAAACGAGCACCAACAGCTATGAGAGCTTCAGTTAACACAAACAATTTTTTTTTCAGTTAATACTAATCTTAAACTACCTTGAAACACACACACACACACTTTCATCATCATCATCATCATCAAGGGCTAACGCCGACGGGGGCGCATGGCCGCACCCACCCTTCGCTTCCACCCCACGAGGACCCCTCGAGGCGAGTCTCCAGGCGGGCACCGGCCCATCTCTAGTTCCTCACGACAGGTCTCGTCGAGCTGCCCAAGCCATGATCTCCTAGGACGTCCCACAGGTCTCCTCCACCCAGGGTTGTCTCGCAGAGAGACAACCTGGTGGGGAAAGGGTCGCCCATAGGGAGGCGAGCTAGGTGGCCATATAGCCTGAGTTGGCGATCCCGGATTATGCAAGTAACGGGTCCCATGCCAGTCTCACGGTGTAACCGCAGGTTGGACACGTGGTCCTGCCAACTGTACCCCATGATCCGGCGAAGGGACTTGTTACATAAGGGCATCAAGGCGAGACTCCAAGGCACTGGATAGCGTCCAGGTTTCGCTTCCATAGAGCAAAACTGGAAGTATAAAGGGCCCTTGAAGACACGCAGCTTGGCCCTTTCGCATAGGTCCCCGACATCTCCAAACGCTCTTGTTGATCGAGTTCATGGCTCCTGTTGCCAGACCAATCCGTCTACTGACTTCCTGGTCTGACAACCCAGAGATATGGACTACGCTACCAAGGTATGTAAAACTTTCTGTGACTTCAACGTCCTCGCCGCAAGCATGGATCGACTGAACGGGTTCCCCAAACAGGCCCCAAAGTCCTGAATCTTGGTCTTGGTCCAGGAGACCTCTAAGCCTAGGGCTTCGCCTCATTGCTAAATGCATCAAGAGCCGCCACAAGTGACCCCAAAGGACTCAAATAGGATGCAACATCGTCGGCAAAGTCAAGGTCCGAGCCCTTTTAATATTGCCTAGTGTTGCTCCGCACTGACTTTGGCTAGTAGCTCTGCCATTATCCAGTCCATACAAGTGTTGAAAAGTGTGGGGCAAGGACACAGCCTTGCCTCACCCCTGAATTAACAGGAAGAAGTTCGACATACCCCCCACACTTTACAGCACTTTCAGTACCAGTATAGAGGCTTGCTATCGGGCCATATCTGTGTCGGAATTCCCCTGAGCCTCAGGATCTCCCATAGCGATTCCCGATGCACCGAGTCAAACGCCTTCTTGAGGTCGATGTAGGCTGCAAGCAACCCACGCCCAAACTCACGACGCGTTCCACAATTACTCGAAGCGCTAGTATAACGGTCTATTGTGGACTTGCCAGGAGTAAATCCAGACTGCTCCGGTCTCTGGTGACTCACTAGGTGGTTGCGGATCCTTTTCAGAAGAATGTGAGCGAGAACCTTGCTGGTATGCTGAGCAGTGTAATGCCACGGTAGTTGCTACAGTCCCATCGATCCCTTTCCCCTTCCAGAGAGGGATAAACCACGCCCCTCAGCGGGTCAGGGGGAATGGTACCAGACTGCCAAATGCAGTCAGACTGTATGCAGGCCCCGAGCCATGGGTTTCCCACCCCCAGCCTTTAGCATTCAGCAGGGATATCACATATGCCTGCAGCTTTCCCACTCTTCAGTTTGGGAAAATCGCCAGCCTAACCTCTGTTAGGGTAGGAGGTTCCTCGCTGATGGATGGGTCCGGGCACAGCACTGAGCCCATCGCTTGCATCCAAGCTAACTGTTGGAGGATCCACCTGGTACAACTGTTCAAAATACTCAGCCCAACGTTCACGAACCCCAACATGATCTGAGATGATCCTCCATCCGCTGATCGGACTGCAGTCATCTGTGAGGAGGGTTTTAGAGTTCATTTTTCTCGGGGCTTGGTAGGCAGGGCGAAGGTCATTTACCAAGAAATGGCCTTCGACCTCCTCAGCAAGATTCCTGATAAACTGTTCCTTGCCCCTTCTCAGCAGTGTCCGAGCCCTACGCACCAGGGAACGACGCAAGACTTGATTCCCATTTAGCCGAGCCTTGCGACACGCTTCAGTGGCCTCTAATGTCTCCAGGGAGATGGTATTCTGCCTTGTCCTTGGGCGTACGCCAATGGACTCCTGAGCTGCTTTGAGTGTTACCCCGCTTGAAGGACTCCCACAGAAACAACTGGATCCGTCAGGTTGCTGGTTTCTGAGAGTCGGTCAGAGACTGCCCTGGCGAACCCACGGGCACACTCCTCCTCCCTTAGTCTGTCCAAGTGAAACACCTTAGGGTGGCCACTGGAGGGACGGGGGGTTTTGAAGTGGACCCGCAGGGTAGCCACAAGCAGCCTATGGTCGGTGCCACAGAACTCAGCACTCCGGGAAACCCTGCAGTTCTGGAGGATCCTCCATCGCGTGCTCACAAGGATGGGTCGATCTCCTTGGGCCCCTGTACCCGTATCGCTGTACCAAGTCCAGCGATGCGAGTTGGAGCGCTGGTACCAGGGGCCAGAGAATCCTCATTTTCTGGGACCTAGCAAAGTCCGGAGAAGGAGGCTATTCTCGCTGCTGGGATCGCTCCCGAGCCATGGGGGCCGACAGACATCTCGTAGCCAGCTCGGTCACAGCCGGATACCGCATTGAAGTCGCCCAGAACAATGCGAATGTCTCGCCGGGGGGAATCGTCTGCCACAGATCGAGTTTGGCGTAGAACGCCTCTTTCACATCGGTTTTATGTACATCGGTAGGAGCGTATACAGCAATAAGAGACATGAAGCCAAAAGCATGCTTCAGTCTCAATGCCATGATACGCTCATCAACCCTCATCAACCGGTGTCACCTCGACTACCGCAGGCTGAAGTCGACTGGAGATGGCTATGGGTACACCCTGGAGGTGGTGACCATCGCTGGGCCCGACCAGTAGTAGGTGTAACCACCAACACTGATCGGCCGCTACCAGGTCTTCTCACCTCTGAGAGGGCAGCCACCTCAACTCCCAGTCGCTTCAATTCCCGCGATAGCAGAGGTAACCGCTCATCCTGCCGCAAGGACCGGATGTTCCAAGCGCCTACCCGGAAAGCACGCCTGAGGTTAAGCCTCAGGTGGTTTACTCCGGGTGCACGCCCCCTCTGCCGCTCCCACCAAAAACGCCCAGATAAAGGGGGTCGGCAGGCTGGGGGGGGCCGCCTATCCACCTGGTGGGGTTCCCGAGGGCTTTCCCCCCCACAAGCTTCATGGTGGGTTTGCGCCTGCCGGGGCGCAGGGGGGGACGAGTAACTCTCGTTCCAATCCTGCACCCCGACATTTGCCCTCCCGGCGGGACCCACAGCCCGCCTTACTTGCTGGGTGGGAGGGACAACACCCCTCCCCCCAGCATTTCCATTTAAAAAAGACGTTGCCAGAGGGTCATTCTGGGGGGAGGAGGACTGGCAAGGCCCACCTCCCCCGAGCCGCCCATTTTACCCCGGGTGGCTAGGGGGCAGGAGTTGGTACGAAGCCAGAGCGTGTCCACACGCCGGTGGGCCATAACTCCGTACCTCTGGGGCCTCCTGCTGCTCCGAGATCCCCCACAGATTTAGCCTGAGACCGCAAGGTACCCAGTTACCCATGGGTGGCCACGAGGAGGCACGCAGAAGTCTTAATGATGGAGAGGCTGTGACCTGGCAGGGAGACTTATGCAGAAGCTGCTCCCTTTTTCGCACTGGGCTAGCCAGGGGTGGAAGCTGCAAGCGAGAAGGCATGCAAGCAAATTAACCCCTATCTAGGCTACCACACCATCGCTTCACATCACCATGCACGTGAAGCACCCACACACTTTGAAAACCCCATTTTTTTCTTTTAATCAATGGTAATGTCGGGGGAGGGAGGGGGTAACCTTTTCTTTTTTCCTCCATCAAATGGGCAAATTCTTCGAGGTAGGAAGGATCTCGCCTTCGTAAAGCCCATCTGCGTAAAACGTTAAAAAACAGGAGGGAAATATGATTTTGGTGAGGTTACCTCAAACACTCGCTTCTTTTACGAGAAGAGAGAGGACTATCTTAAAATGCTTCACTCTGTTGGCTGAGGTGTCAAGCAGAGTGAAATGCTTGAAATGGGAGTCTCTCGTCCTTTCTAAAATTCGAGAAATATTAGGGTCTTCCTCAGTGGGAAGAATACCCTCCGAACTGCGCAAAAACCAGCAGCTATGAGAGGTCCGCGAGAAAAAGCTCATACCCTCGAAGAATTTCACAGTCCCTGAGATATCCCTGTCACTAATCACCGTGCGGTTAAGGTCACAGAGACCTCTCCGCTCAGCAAAGAGCGAAAAATAGGGATATGCTTCCCCTAATCTTAAAAGCAAACCATACGGTTTAGCAGTAACACAGGAGGGGAGGAGGACTAACATTAGATACCGCATAATGTCTCCTTGAAGGAACTTGAGGTATTTATTGCCCCCGACAAAAATACGCCTTTCTTCCACCTCTTCCTCTCCCCGACCTACATGGTTATTATTATTATTATTATTATTATTTAGTAGTAGTAGTAGTAGTAGTAGTAGTAGTAGTAGTAGTATCATTATTATTATTATTATCATTATTATCACTCGGTGAGCTAAAGATATTTTTGAAATGGGTGGTGGCACGGAAGTCTAGAACTGTGCATAATCCTCCGCATCCTCCTCCCTCTCCTCCTCCTTCTCCTCCTCTTCCTCCTTCTCATCCACTACCATCTCCCCTCCTCCTCCTTCTTCTTCTTCTCATCCACTATTACTACTACTGCTTCCTCCTCTTCCTCCTCCTTCTTCTCATCTACTACTGCCACCATCTCCACCTCTTCCTCCTCTAACCGTCACCACCTCCTTTTTTTCTTCTTCTTCTACACTGCTCTTATTATTATCATTATTATTATTATTACTCTTGTCACCGAGAGCTCCTGCAGTAGCAGGAGCTGCTGCTTCTGCTACTACTACCGTCTCATTATTATTATTATTATCATTAACAACAACACCAGCTGCCGCTACTGCTGAGAGGAAGCTCGTCGGTTTTTCTTGCCACTGCGTCCGACACCTGCAGATCAACCTCTACCCAGTGACCAATATCACCACTTTCGTCGATGTTGGACAAACCCCTTGTGTAATATAAGTGGGGTGTATGATCCCACAGGACGGCACTGATGTAAAGATGAAGGGGACGTGTAATCCCAGCGCGATGCCACTAGTGTGGGGACGTGTGGTGACGCGAGACGAGACGTGTTCCCACAGGGTGGTACTCTGTTCTCTGGTTTGTTCTTGAAGGTGTATGGAGTTAAAGTTGTCGCTGGTTCACAACTTTATTTCTGCGAGAGTATGGTAGCAGGACGGCAAGGCAGGGAGACCTAGCCTGGGAGGCAGAAGCGTCCCGACCTACCCGCTTGCTGGCAACGAGCGGTCTGTCTTAACTGCTCCGAAATTTCTATGAACAAATATCCGTTTTGAAACACATCATAATGAAAAACATGAAAGAATTTGAATGAACAAAAATTCTGATACATATGGTCACATGGTGGTTCCGTGGTGAAGGAACAAGGGTACCTTATATACAGTTGTGTGTAAGAAGAGAGTTTATGGTGTTTACAAGACTAAAAAGGTTCATGATAAGGAGACAAATTGCTGAGTATTCACAAACATAAAATCATTTCGAATATCGGTAAAGATAGCGATAACATTTTAGTGTTTCAAATAAGTTTTTTTCTTGAACTTTTTTTGAGTAAAAAAAACACTTTTGTACCCCAAGGGAATAAAACGTCAGGGAATTTTGTTTCAACAAAAAGGGGGTTTTGGGATTTTACTGTTTTCAAAGGTCATTTTAAAATTTGTCAGGGCTTTAAAAAACCCTGTTGGGGTCGGTGAGGACAGTGGATTTTTTTATTATAAGAAAAGGGCCCCCATGGTTTTTTTTCTGTATGTGAGGCATAAAGATCACATATCCATTTTTCACTACCCCTTGCCACAAATTCTCTTTTTTAAAACAGGAACAGTTCCTGTATTTATGGGGAAAAAAAGTTTTTCCGACATCACCGGCTTTTTAGATGTTAAAGTTGGGTAAGAATGTTATGTTTGTTCCATTTCAGGGTCAAAGCAGGGTTAACAAGGGGGTTTTTTAAAGCCACTGTATGAGGTTGGACCCCATTTTTTTGTTACCCCTCCTCTCACCAGCAGCGATTTTGGGCGTGCCCAACTCAGGGTCCAAAGATGAGTCTAATTGGGGTTTTGTCATTTTTCCAAAAATGCGTCGTGGGGCGTATCCGGGCAGGCTAACGTAATTTACCATTCGAGATCATTTTTTGGAGAGGGTAGACCTCCCCCCCCACAAAGCTGCACAGGCCCCAAACCCCAATCTCCCCCCCAAGGAAACAGCCCCCAAACAATAATCTGCGAGTGTGCGATATTCGGCAGCTTCCCTATTTAAAAAGAGCATTGTCAAAATTCCCCTCCTCTTGGGGGTTTTCCCCCTTTTAGAAAAACTATAAAAATGTTCTATCGGGGGAAGGGAAGTATTTTCCAGCTTATTTTAGATCGTCCAGGTATTCGTAGGGGAATATCCTTTTTTCCCTGTCAGGAGAAAATTTTTCGGGGCTTCAACGGGCGGTGTTGATGAGGTGTGTTGAGTTTTTTCAATGGACATCGCTCTCATGTGCGTTTTGGGGGGAACTTTTAAACTGGTGTTCAAAAATGCCATGCTATTAAAGGAATTTCAGATTATTAATTTTCCCCGGATGGTATCTGAGACCTTGTTTCACAAGAACTTTTTATGTTTCATATCAGCTTGCATCTCTTGATCAAAAACCCGAGATCGTTGAATGGTTTTATGGGCTATGCAGGGCATTTTGGTCGGTGGTTCTCATTTTTAATATTGCACCACGCGCCGTATGCCCCGATGTAAAATTTTGATGTTGGGTTTTTTCGTGTGGGTCGTGGTGGGGCTGTGCTTCTGCTTTTTTTGATTCGAAAACTTTTTGGCACGTTTTTTGGGGGGCGTCTTTTTTTCGGTGGGTGTTGCATCTGGTTTTTTGGGTCCGTCATGTGGAAGGGTTTACAGGGGATGTTTTTTTTTACAATATTGACCATTTGGCAGAAAAAACCCTCAATGAAGTTGGGGTTTAGCAGAAACATTCCTTTTTTATGTAGAGCAGTGCACGATGCTACCTTTTTTCTATCGATGGAAAAATTTTTCCTGTAACGAAAAACTTGTGTTGTGATATGGCCCTGTTTCCGCTTTGTTTTGCCATAACGCCTCAAAGGGTTGTTTAAAAAGTAGTGTGCGAGGGGCTGTAGGGGTTTTCCTAATTGGTAAAGGAAAAAGCTTTTTCTCCCAGGGCAGCGGGGGATGTAACCATGGTGATTACCCTCTGTCATGTGGTTATCGGCTAGCAATGGTTTTTGCGAAAGGGCGACAGAAGGTTTTTTCATGTTCCTCCCCCTGAAGAAAAACTTCTACGTACGTTAAAGTCGGGGATGAGGGACCGGGTGTTTTTTATTTTTCAAGCAGAAGCAGGGGGGTAGGAGTATCTTTTTTTTTTTTTGTCTTTTTTTTCCTCTTGCATTTGGGGGAAAACATAGTTTTTTTTATTTTCTTTTGGGGGTTTTGGGACGACTTTGCAGGTTGTAGACATTATTAGAGGGTTTTATCCCTCCAATTTCCCAGTGTTTCCCGCTTGGGGGGAGTTTTTTTTTTTCGCATCATACCTGATGTAACGTGCCATTTGTCTGGGATCAACCTCTCTCGACATCTCTTCCTGATTTTCCCCGCGCTAGCAGTTTTTTTTAGCGGGGAGGGATCTTTTTAACCAGTCTGTGTCCCCAACGGGGTTGAAGATTTTACCTCCTCCCCTTGGCATTTGCAGGGGAGGGTATGTATCCCTATGGCTTGAGGGGGAAGAAAACCCGATTTGTGATGTCATGCGATAAAAAACCCTTTTTCTAGGTGAGGCCCCCTCCCCCTCGTCGTTATCCATTTCCAGTGGGGCAAACCCCCGCCCTCTTTACCCCATCCGCGCACAGTTCTTTACATTCCCCTCAGAAATAATGGCTAGCTAGCGGTTACTTTTTTTCTATGGCTCTTTTCTTCTCCCGTTGCGGATTTTTGTTTTTTGCTGAGTAAAATGAAGTAAACCCGTATACGCCTTGACGGCGGAGGGGGGCATCCGAGAGTGCAACAATGGCTTGGAGAATTTTTTGGCGAAAAATTTTTTTCGTTTTTTTGGAAGGTATTTTGGGGGGTTTTTTTGGCTGGTCGGATTGGGGGGGTTTAAAACCCCACCCTAACTCCTCCTTGGAAGAAAAGCCCGAGAACAATGTGCGGCGGACACAGGGGATCTCCCCTCGTCGTCGTCGTCGATTCGATGCTGTCTTCCCCATTTTCGTTTATACTATCTCCGAACTTTTAATTCTTCTGTTTTTCGAACCGTTCTGCTGATAATTGAAGGGGGCCGGGCTGCGGAGAAGGGGGGTTTTACGGGGCGACGGCCCGGTTAGGTGACGGGGCTTTGAAAAGTGAGGGTTTTTGGGTTTTTTTAGCAGAGCCCCGTCAACTTAGGATGCTTTTTGGTGAGGGTCCAGACGGTCCTGGGGCTGTTCCCTGCAGCATAACTTTACACCTTTTAAAATTCAGAAAACGATATTGTTATTGATGTTAATTATACACCTTTTGTTGAAAGCTTACCTTTGCAAAGGGGGGGGGGGGAGGAAGGGGGGGGGGGGAGGGGGGAAAAATTTTTTTTAAAAAAATTTCTTATTTAATTTGGTGGTGGTTTTCTTTTTTTCTTTTTAAAAGAAAAAAAAATAGTAATAGCCACCCATTTTCAGATTTGTTATTTATAATTAACTAACATGATTTCTCTTACCTTGATAAAAGCGCTCCTGTGAGAAGCGTTTGGTTTTTTTCGGGATGGAAGATTACACCTCGGGCAGAGCAGGCAAAGATGATTTTCGGCTGCCTTAGCCCCGTCTTGACAGAAGCTTGACCTGGTGGGACACTTTTTGAATAATGCACTAAGTTTGGGCATACCCCTTTCCCTCCTTTTATCTCAGTGGACAGGGGACCTTTTTACCCAGAGCTTCGATTATGAAATATTTTAATTTGGGTTTTTGGGGTTTTTTGTGGGGTTTTTTTTTCAGAAAAACAGGGTTTCCATAAAAATTTTTTTTTCAAATTTTTTTATACATAAATTTTTTGTTTTTTTTTT
>NW_023658010.1:2500-10000 GCF_015228065.2 Penaeus monodon
GGATCGGGCGGACTATGCGCCGGGGGGCTGGCATAGGGTAAAAAGGTTTGGAGGATATGGGAAGCAAGGAGACTATCAGCAGGAGAAAAGCCGCTGTTCAAGTTGAAATTAGGCAGCAGCTTTATAAGGGAAGATTCCACCAGTCTGCGGGAGTGGACATCGGCGGAAGGAAAGACAATCCGCGCTGCTGACCAGTCCATCTGATGGCCAGTGTCCCCACTGATGGCAAAAGAGGGCGTTATTGTTTGTGTCCCCTGGATACAGCGTACTTATGTTGAGACAGACGTTTTGGTAAGACTGGCCCCTGTTTCGCCAAAGTACTACTTATCACGGGAGGCACAAGGAACAGCAAAAGGGGGACCCCTTCGAGGAGGAAGGAGGGCTAGTATGGACCAGGTTGCGACGGAGAATGTTCAACTGGTGAAGATCAGCCTGCAGTTGAGAGGGTGAAGAGGGCGAGGGAGAGAGTAGGTTTCCTCATTTGTAGGGCAGGCTAAGGAGGGGCGGGTTGAGGAGTCTTTTTAGGAGAGTCGTGGTAGAAGGTACCCGTCCTTAGATAACCGCGTCGAAAACATGACCAGGGTAGCCCATTTTTTTGTATTGTGGGTTTTTTTTTCCATATATGTATATCCATGTTTAGTAACAGATATTAACATGATATACATATATTTATATATATATATATATATATATATATATATATATATATATATATATGTATGTATGTATGTATGGATCTCTCTCTCTCCCTCTCTCTCTCACACACACTCTCTTTTCTCTATATATATATACGTATGTATATGTATATAATATATATATATATATTATATATATATATATATGAACACATACCACACACGCACACAATCACAAACATCACCACAACACAAACCCACCCACACACACATGTATATAATATAGAGAGAGAGGGATGGATAAATAGATACATCATCATCATCCTCATCATCAAGGGCTAAGCCGACAGGGGCGCAGGGCCGCATCACCCCATCGCTTCCAGCCCCGAGGATCCCTCGGGGCGAGTCGCCAGGCAGGCACACCTCTAATTCCTCGCGACAGGTCTCGTCGAGCTCCCCAAGCCATGATCTCCTGGGTCGTCCCAAAGGTCTCCTCCACCCAGGGTTGTCTCGCAGGGAAACAACCTGATGGGCAAGGTCGTCCATAGGAAAGCGAGCTAGGTGGCCATATAGCCTGATTGGCGATCCCGTAGTATGCAAGTAACAGGCCCCATGCCATCTCACGGTGTAACCGCCGGTTGGACACATGGTCCCTGCCAACTGTACCCCATATCCGGCAAAGGGATTTTGTTACAAAAGGCATCAAGGCGAGACTCCAAGCCCACGGATAGCGCCCAGTTTTCGCTTCCATAGACCCAAAACTGGCAGTATCAGGCCTTGAAGACACGCAGTTTGGGTCCTTCTGCATAGGCAACGACATCTCCAGACGCTCTTGTTGATCGAGTTCATGGCTCCTGTTGCCAGACCAATCTACTGACTTCCTGGTCTGACAACCCAGAGGTATGGACTACGCTACCAAGGTATGTAAAACTTTCTGTAACATCAACGTCCTCGCCGCAAGCATGGATCGACTGAACGGGTTCCCCTAACAGGCCCCCAAAGTCCTGAATCTTGGTCTTGGTCCCAGGAGACCTCTAGGCCCTAGGGGCTTTTGCCTCATTGCTAATGCATCAAGAGCCGCCACAAGTGATTCTAAGGACTCAGATAGGATGGCAACATCGTCGGCAAGTCAAAATCTGAGACCTTAAAATTTGCCTAGTGTTTGCTCCGCACCCGACTTTGGCTATACTCTGCCCATTATCCAGTCCATACAAGTGTTGGGAAAAATGTTGGTGCAAGGACACAGACTTGCCTCACCCCCGAATTAACAGGGAAGAAAATTCGACATACCCCCCCCACACTTTACAGCACTTTCGGTACCAGTATAGAGGCTTGCTATCAGGCCAATAATCTGTGTCGGAATTCCCCCGAGCTCAGGATCTCCCATAACGATTCCCGATGCACCGAATCAACGCCTTCTTGAGGTCGATGTAGGCTGCGAGCAACCCACGACCGAACTCACGACGGCGTTCCACAATTACTCGAAGCGCTAGTATAAAGGTCTATTGTGGGCTTGCCAGGAGTAAATCCAGACTGCCCCAGTCTCTGATGCCTCTGTAGGTGGTTGCGGATCCATTTCAGAAGAATGTGAGCGAGAACCTTGCCTGGTATGCCACAGTAGTTGCTACAATCCCAACGATCCCCTTTCCCCTTCCAGAGAGGGATGACCTCACCCCTCAACAGGTCAGGGGAATGGTACCAGACTGCCAAAAGGCAGTCAGGACTGTAATGCAGGCCCCGAGCCATAGGTTCCCCCCAGCCTTTAGCAGTTCAGCAGGGATATCACATATGCCTGCAGCTTTCCCACTCTTCAGCTTGGAAATCGCCAGCCTAACCTCTGTTAGGGTAGGAGGTTCCTCGCTGAAAGGGGGGGACCGGCAAGGCACTGCGACCCTTGCTTGCATCCAAGCTAACTGTTGGAGGGTCCACCTGGTACAACTGTTCAAAATACTCAGCCCAACATTCACGAACCCCAACATGATCTGAGATGATCCGTCCATCCGCTGACCGGACTGCAGTCATCTGTGAGGAAGGCTTGGGTTCAGTTTTCCCCAGGGGTTGGTAGGGAGGGCGAAGGGCATTTCCAAGAATGGCCTTCGACCTCCTCAGCAAGAATCCTGATGGACTGTTCCTTGTCCATTCTCAGCAGTATCCGAGCCCTACACACCATGGAATGACGCAAAACTTGATTCCATTCAGCCGAGCCTTGCGACCGCTTCAGTGGCCTCTAATGTCTCCGGGGGGATGGTATTCTGCCTTGTCCTTGGGCGTATGCCAATGTACTCCTGAGCTGCTTCGAGTGTTAAAAACGCTTGAAGAAATCCCACAGAGCAACTGGGTCCCTCAGGTTTGCGTTTCTGGTGAATCGGTTCAGAGACTGCCGTGGTGAACCCACGGGGACAAATCCCCTCCCTTAGTCTGTCCCCAAATGAAACACCTTAGGGTGGCCACTGGAGGGACGGGGAGTTTTTTGAAGTAGACCCACAGGGTAGCCACAAGCAGCCTATGGTCGGTGCCACAGAACTCGGCACTCCGGTAAACCTTGCAGTTCTGGAGGATCCTCCATGGCGTGCTAACAAGAATGTGGTCAATCTCCTTGGCCACAGTACCCGTAAACGCTGTACCAAGTTTCCAGTAATGCGGGTTGGAGCGCTGGTACCAGGAGCCAGAGATCCTCATTCTCGGAGAATCCCGGAGAAGGAGGCTATTCTCGCTGCTGGGATCAGCTCCTGAGCCATGGGGGCCGACAGACATCTCGTAGCCAGCTCGGTCACAGCCGGATACCGCATTGAAGTCGCTCAGAACAATGCGAATGTCTCGCCGGGGGCAATCGTCTGCCACGGATGCAAGTTAATTGCATCCGTGCTAATATATATATATATATATATATATATATATATATATATATATATTTTATATTAAAATATATATATATATATTATATAATATATATGTGTGTTTGTGTGTGTGGTACTGTACTAATATATATATATATTTTATATTATAATTTTATATTATTTTATATATACATATATATATATATATATTAATATTATATATATAATATATATATATGTTTGTGTGTTGGTGTGTGTCTATGTATATATATGTATGTATATATAATTATATATAATATATATTATTATATATATATCTTAACTTATATAATTATATGTATATATTATATATATATCTATAATTTTATCTATATTATATATTATAGTTGTGTGTGTGTGTTTTGTGTGTGTGTGTTGTGTGTGTGTATGTGTATGTATATATATATATATAAAATATATATATATATATATATATTTCACATATAAAATATTCTATATAATTATATTATATAATATATATATATATAAAATATATTTATATACATACAGGCTGTGCGACCGCCTATCCACCTGTGGGGGGTTCCCGAGGGCTTTCCCCACAAGCTTCATGGTGGGGTTTTGGGGCCTGCCGGGGCACAGGGGGGACGAGTACTCTCGTTCCAATCCCACACCCCGACATTTGCCCTTCCCAGCGGGACCCACAGCCTGCCTTACTTGTTGGGTGGGAGGGGCCACACCCCTCCCCACAGCATTTCCATTTTACTTCGGTCGTGCCAGAGGGTCATTCTGGGAGGAGGAGGACTGGCAAGGTCCCCCTCCTCCGAGCCGCTCCATTACCCCAGGGTGGCTAGGGGGGAGGAGTTGTAAAGAAGCCAGGGGGTGTCCACACGCTGGTGGGCCATAACTCCGTACTTCTGGGGCCCTCCTGCTGCTCCGAGATCCCCCCAGATTTAGCCTGGGGCAGCAAGGTGCCCAGTTACCCATGGGTGGCCACGAGGAGGCACTGCAGGATTCTTGATGATGGAGAGGCTGTGACCTGGTAGGGGAACTTAAAGCAAAAGCTGCATATATATATATTAAAATATATATATATATATATATATATATATATATATATATTTGGGTTGGCTTCGCGAACGAAGATTATGAAAGGGGCTGTCCACGTCGACTGCAGGCTGCTGGTGGCTGACAAGAAAGATGCTGGACAGGCATGACCGGCTGCAGCGACTGCAGTCAAAAGTCTGGTCTGGTACAGCTGCTGAGGCTTCCTGGTCCTTCTTCATGCGGTTTTCTCCTTCAGGTTAGACCTACGGGATCCTCGAAGGAGGACGGCCTGGTGAACGGTGTGGCGCCGGGCCTGGCGGTCACAGCGAGTGTCGACCACTGTGTAATGAGCACTAAGTCATAAGTAAGAATGACCCAAAAATTCGTCTGTATACCTCACTTTTGGCCCTTTATTCATATGTTAATTATGTATACCTCATTTAATTAGCCCTTTAGCGGGTAAGAAAATTAGTACTTAAATAATTATTTAGAAAGATGATATTTTTTTTCTTAAAAAGATGATACTTTATTTTTACTATTTTTGTATCAGGTGCTATATACGTTTACATTATTACACTTAAGATAAAAAAACAGTGTAAATATGCGAGTCTACCCAAACAAAGTTCAGTTTTCTTTGTTTCCCCCCAAGGCATTCTCTTTAATTAGAGGGTACGCAGTTATATTTCACCCGTTGCTTATTATATTAAGGTTATATAATGGATATTTTAATGAAGAAACCAATATGTATTAATTTTGTTTCTGGAGAAATTTATTTAAGTTCCGGTATTATGTATGTATGATTAAGACGAAAAAATATGCTTGTAATAATGTGATCTGAGTAGATGTTAAAAATGTTAAGAATATACAATGCTAAACCCTGATATTAGAGTCATAACCAGAAGAGAGAGAGAGAAACGAAAAAAGTGCCTGGTAGAT
This sequence comes from Penaeus monodon, assembly GCF_015228065.2. Lineage (NCBI taxonomy): Eukaryota > Metazoa > Arthropoda > Malacostraca > Decapoda > Penaeidae > Penaeus > Penaeus monodon. The sequence goes on from NW_023658010.1 coordinate 7,953, forward strand.
GCTCGAAAGAGGGTTTGTAAATTCTTTAAATACCAGAAGTAAGAAAGAAAATTCAGCTGTGCTAATATCAATAATAAATTATAAAATACTATGATCTGATTACAGAACCATAACAAAGTAATCATTTGAGAACACATTGGAAAGTCATGGTAAATAAATATCTTCTTCACAGCTAGTGGCTGACACGTGGCACTTGGATACCATTCAGATGTCTCTCTGTTATTTTGAGGATTTAAAACCCTTCAAGGGGTAAGTGTTATTGAAGTTTATAATAGAATAATACTATCTATGCTAAAATGAGTGTTTTCATAAAAATAATATAATGTATAAATATAAAACTACTCAGATCGTATAAAATGGCATGAATCTATGCAATTTGTTTGTTTGTCAAAGTAGTTATTTCCTACAAGAAATTAGTTATATTGAACCTTTTATTTTTTTTAATTCATTCCTAAAATAAAACCATTTTTTTTCTCTTTTTTTTGGGAATGGTTTTTTTTTTTGTGTGTTTTTGTTCGGTTTTTGTGGTGTTTGCTCCTGAAAAGGGTTCCTTGGAGAGATCCACCAGATTGTAAAGCAGGTGCATCCTTAGGAATCCTCTGAACTGATACAGGAAAAAATAAAGGGAAATTTTTGAGGAAAGTCTGTACAGACAGGGATTCAGGAAGGAAGACATAAAGAAGGAAAACATACATTAGTGGAGAAGTGGACCTCTGTGTCAATTAAGGTTTTTTTAGTTGTACAAGTTTAATGATTTATAATTCAATATATCAAGAAATGTAAGATTATCAATTGTTTTTATATTACCCTTCTCTCAGTTACCTCTAAGACTGAAATTAGATCATCATAACCTCTCTTATGATTATTATTTTTATAGTGTGGGTTCATCAAGAGTTGACTCAGGTAATGATACAGGAGAGCTCAAAACTTGACGTTTAAATTTAAATTGTGCCCCCCTCTAGATAAAGCCCGAGTGGAAATTTTCCCCGTAGAAGGGAAATAGTGGCTTTGACCATAGAGAGGAAAGAGGGCCCAATACAACTGGCGGTGGTCAATGTGGCAGGCACTGAGGGACTTCTTGAGGGAGTCTTTTGTAGTGTTTTCTTCGATGCACCTCTGTCACGGTGGCCTGTGGAAAGTTCGCCGTACAAAGGCTATCTTGGGCAGGGGATGTTCCTCCATTCTAGAGACGTGCCCTGCCCAGCGAAGCTGCGACTTCAGCAGCATGGACCAATGCTGATGATCTCTGCCTGTTCGAGAACCTCAACGTTGGTGACGTAAATCACTCCTGGATGATGAGGATGGTGCGGAGACAGCGCTTTGGTGGAAGCGCTCTAGGATCGTAGGTGGGGACGGGATGTTACCCATGACTCGGAGCCGTACAGCAGGGTGGTGAGAATGCGGCTCTGTAGACACTGATCTTCGTACCCTTCTTCAGCTGTCTGTTGTTCCAGACTCTCTTGTAAAGTCTGCCGAAAGCGCTGTTTTTCCTTGGCTAATCTGTTGTCCCCCTTTTCCCCGTCGATCTTGGCATCTGATGTGATGGTACACCCCCGGTAGGTGAACTGGTGAACTGCTTTCAGCTCAGTCTCGCCAATAGTGATGTGAGGAAGGGCGGTATTCTTCCGGGGTGCAGGCGGTGGAGGACCTCTGTCTTCTTCATACTGACCTCGAGTCCGAAGATGTTAGGCGCTGCAAGGCTCTTTCGGTGTGGGCAACGAGGGCAGCATCGTCAGCGAAGAGGAGGCCCACGGATCAGCTGCTCAAATGTCTTTGTGTGGCATGCAGTCTCCTAAGGTTGAACAGACTGCCGTCAAGGCGGTAGCGGATGTACACAGCTTCGTCATCGTCAAGGTCTTCAGTGGCCTGCTTGAGCATCATGCTGAAGAGATGCTGAACAGTGTGGGCGCCAGAACACAACCCTGTTTCACGCCATTGACGATGGGGAATGGCTCAAGAGGTTGCTGTTCAACCTGACTTGGCCGTGTTGATCATTGTGCAATTGGATGACCATGCTGAGGAACTTTTTGGGGCAGCCAAGGCGTTCC
>NW_023658010.1:36472-43972 GCF_015228065.2 Penaeus monodon
CCAAAATTTTGCGGAAACAGAGCTTCAGTTGTTACCTATCCAACATTTGCGGCACAAGGATCAAGTGTTTTTGTTCTGCCCTAGCGCGAAATAATCAAATATTCCTCATCTGTTCCTCCTCTGTTGTTGTTTGCGTTTCGTGTCACCGCTTTCCATGGCGGGTGGTTTGAATGCACAGAATGATATAGTACATTGAATATTAATAAACAGTTGTTGCATATTACGTTATTTGTGATGTCACATTATTGAGAATACTTAGAAAAATTACTATATCTGGTAATATCAGCGTTGCTTATGATACAAAACATGAGGAATATTATACATTGGCTAATAATACATACTACTATATATAATATATTATATTTATGTATTTATTATATATATAAATATAATATATATATGTACATATAATATATATATATATCATTATATATATATATATATATATATATATATAATATATGTAGTCAACTATACTAAGATACATATATGTGTTTGTAATATCTATATATATTAATATATATCTTATATATATACTTATATATATCTATATATTATATTCTGCAAACACACACAACACACACAACACATACAAGCTACACACACACACACAGAGATTCTATATATTATATATATATATATATATATATATATATATAATATATATATCATATATGTATATATATCTATATATGATATATATATCATATATATATCACGTATATGATATACTATATATATAGATAATTATATATATCTATATATATATCATATATGTAATATATATATTATGTATTTATTTATTTATTTATATATAAATCAGCGCGCGTGCTCACGTACGATGCGGGCGATGCGGCTTGTGTGCATGGATTGCACCCACGCACTCGCATGCGGCGATTGGTGTGTGCACGCGCGGCTGATTTACATAATTTAAGGTAAATCGAACCTAGATACGATGAAGTTCCTTGGCAGGAACTTCACCTCGATTGCCTATTTAGCCACTGGGTGAGTCAAGCCAGCGCAAGTCAAAGTGCCAGTGCCAAATCCGGATAGATAGAGAGAATGAATTACTCCAAGGGCATCACAAACATGAAAACTACAATCAGTACATGCTGTGGACCACGGGGCTCAAACATGAACCAACCGTTAAAGAAAAAGAAGAAAAAAGAAAAAAAGATACATATATATATATATCTACTATATATAATATATATATATATAAATTTATATATATAATTTATATATCATATATATATATATATAATATATATATATATAATATATATAACCCTATGCATATATATATAAATATTATATATAATATATAATATATTATATATATATATTATATATATATTATATATATTTTATACTTATTATATAGGTATATATAAAATAATTATATATAATAGATATAATATAAATCTAATATACATACATATATTATATATATATATATATATACTAGATATATATATTATATATATATATATATTAGTATAATATATATATATATGTAAATATTGTGTGTGTTGTGTGTACATTATATAATATATATATATTATATATATCTATATATATTATATATATTATGTGTTGTGTGTGTGTGTGTGTGTGTGGTGTGTGTGTGTGTGTGGTGAAATATATAATATATATATATATATATATATATATATAGATATATATATAATATATATATATATATATATATATATCTATTATTATACATATTATAGTATATATAATATATATATATATACTACATTACACATACACACACACCACACACACACACACACACACACACTCACACACAGACACACACACACAATATATATAATATAATATATTTGATATATATATATATATACACATATATATCATACACACCAGACACACACAGGTCAGGTTTGCACACACACACCCAGGGGACACACACACACACACACACTACACACACACACACATATTATATATATATTATATATATATATATATATATTATATATGTATATATATCTAATATATAATATATATATATATCATATAACATATATATATATATATATATATTATATATATATATTAGTACAGTACACATAAAACACACACATCTATAAGATATATATATTATATATATAAGGATATATAATATATATATATATAGGTAATATGTATAGATATGTAGATGTATTATATATATATATTTATATATATATACATATATATATCTAATATATCATATCTTAGTACAGTACACACACACACACCACACACACACAACACACACCCCACCACATATATATATATATATATATTATATATATCATATAGTATATATATATATATAATATATACATATATATATATATATATATATATAATATATATATATATACTAATATGTGTGTGTGTGTGTGGTGTGTGTGTGTGTGTGTGTGTGTGGTGATGTTGTGTGTATACATACATATTATATATATATATATATTATATAATATATAATAGTATATATATATAAATATATTATATGACGGTAAAAATTTTACCGAGAGGGAACGCCACTGAGATAGAAGAAAATGGACACTGCCATCTTGTAGCGTATAAAAAATAGACTAGGAAACAATATAAACAATCTGTCTGCAGCGGGCCTCATGTTACCCGAAAATGAGGAAATATGTTCTGCATGTCACCCTCCAGAGCCTTAAGTCCACACACCTAAAAATGGCAGGAGTCCATAATTTCTTTCTCGTTTCTATAGCTCCATTTCTTTCATTTTCTTTATCCATTTTCTATAAGGATCGCGTTTTCCTTTGATCCATAGTGTCTCGCGTTTTCTGTTGACAACCAGGAATCATTCCGATTTGTTTATTTATTTCCATCATTATTTCCTCTTATTTCTAACACATTTCCTTAGTTTTTTATGCTATTACATATCTTTGGTTGCTCTCTCAAATGTAGTTGCGTTTATGTAGTTTTTCCTTATCATTTCTATATCAATTCTTATTTATTTAAACAATACTACTGGCTTGTTTACCGTAATTGCCTCGTATATCGGAAACAATACACTCGCGTCGCTTGCCACTCACTCTCAGTAAGCGTGACATGGCAGCAGCACTCGAAACTTTTGTCGTCCGGTGTGACATGGGGTATGTTCTCTTTTATATTAAGTATTTGTAATTGTAATTGTGTATATTTTATTAGCTCATATCATTACCAATTTTACTGTTAATGTAATTTATGGTAAGGTAACGGGCAATTTTTTGGCAGCAATACGGCGGCCAGGCCGACCTATTGCTCGATCTGTGCCGGCGCACAACTTAATCACCCAAAAATTTTAATTGTCCCAAGTGCCGTGAAAACTGCCATCCTTGATAATAATCTATTTTATTGGCCCACGCCTGAAGAAATAAAATTTCCATCAGTTTCCTCCTCGCCGCTGCTCGTCGTACCCCCCACAAACCTGACCGGTATGTGTGCAATTATTTTTTTTAACGAAATAGATGTCTCTTGGGCACGAAGTGGTATGAAATAGGGTCCTTATAGGTTTTTATTACCACAGGGGGTCCCTCTTGGGCAGATCCCCCTGGCTAGAGGAATAGATAGATCGTAGTGTATAAATCCACAGGGTTAAGGTTTGGTTTGGTTTATTGTTTAGGACGCGCATTGTACGATTAACATAGGGAGGTGAGTTATTGAAAACCCCGTATATTTTTTTGGCCGGGGGGGGCGACGGTTTATCCGTAGAGTTTTTCGAAATTTGGCGCGTCGGTCCCGTAGAGTTTCAATTGCCGATTTTACCCGGGAAGAATACCGCCCCCCCCCCATCCTATTGGCAGACTGAGCTAAAAGCGTTCACCAGTTCCCACCGGGGGGTGTACCATCACTCAGATCCAAGATCGACGGGAAGTGGACAACAGATTAGCCAAGGAAAAACAGCGCTTTCGGCAGACTTTACAAGAGAGTCGGGAACAACAGACAGCTGAAAAGGGTACGAAGATCAGGGGTCTACAGACCGTCATTCCCCACCCTGCTGTCGGTCCGAGTCTGGGTAACATACGTCACCACCTAGACTCCTAGACCTTCCACCAGCGCGTCTCCGCCCCACCCTCATCATCCCTGGGTGCTACGTCCCAACGTTGAGGTTTTCCGAACAGGCAAGATCTCGCATTGACCCATGCTGCTGGTCGCAGTTTCGTGGGCAGGGCACTCTCTAGAATGGAGGAACATCGCCTCCCCAAGATAGCCCGTACGCAAACTTTCCACGGGCCCCCGTGACAAGGTGCATCGAAGAAAACTACAAAGACTCCCTCAAAAGTCCCTCAGTGCCTCCACATTGACCACCCCCATTTGTATTGGGCCCTCTTTCCTCTCTATGGTAAAAGCCCCTATTTCCCTTCTACTGGGAAATCCCCCGGGGCTTTATCTAGAGGGGCACAATTAATTAACGTCAAGTGTGAGCTCTCCTGTTCATTCCCTGAGTCAACTCTTGATAAACCCCACACTAAAAATATAATAATCATAAAAAGGTTACTGAGTCTTTTTCAGTTTAGAGGTAACTGAGAAAGGGGTAATATCAAAAAATTTTGAAATTTTACATTTCTTGATATATTAAATTTAAATCTTTAAAATTGAAAACTAAAAAACCTTAATTGACACAGAGGTCCATTCTCCATAATGTATGTATTCCTTCTTTTTAGTTTTCCCTTCCTGAACCCCTGTCTTACAGACTTCCTAAATTCCTTATTTCTTTCCCGTACAGTTAGAGGATTCCCAAGGGGCACCTGCTTTACAATCTGGTGGATCCTCCGGCCCTTTTCGGGGCAAAAAACCACAAAAACCCAACAAAAAAACACAAAAAAAAACCTTCCTAAAAAAAAGAGAAACAATGGGTTTTATTTTTGGGAAAGAAAAACAATAAAAGGGTTTAATATAACTAATTTCTTTTAGGAACATAAAACTTTTGACAAAAAAAACAAATTGCATAGATTATGCCATTATATACGATCGATAGTTTTATATTTATACATTATATTATTTTTTTTGAAACACTCATTTTTGCATGATAGTATTATTTTATTATAAACTTCAATAACACTTACTCCTTTAATGGGTTTTAAACCCCAATAATAACAAGAGACATCTGAAAGGTTCCAAGTGCCACGTGTCCCACTAGCTGTGAAGAAATTTCTATTTCCCGACTTTCCAATGGTCTCAAAAGATTACTTTGTTATGGTTCGTAAAAATCTATAGTTTTTATAATTTTTTTATTGATATTGCAAGCTGAATGTTTTTTTTACTTTTGGTATTTTAAAAAATTTTACTAAACCCCTTTTTGAGCTCTACCAGGCACTTTTTTCGTTTCTCTCTCTTCTTTTGGTTTGACTCAAAAATTTAGGGTTTAGCATTTTATATTTTAACATTTTTAAAATCCTAGATCACATATATTACAAGCATATTGTTTCGTTTAATAACTAATATACCGGGAAATTAAATAAAATTTTTCCCGAAAAAAAATTAAAACTATTTGGTTTCTTCTTAAAAAACCATTTTTAACCTTTAAAATTTAAAAAGCAACAGTGAAATATAACTGGTACCCCCTAATTAAAGGAAAGCCCGTGGGGGAAACAAAGAAAACTGAAAAACCCTTTTTGTTTTTTTTTGGTTAAGAAAATTTTAAAATTTTAAAAACACCGTCCCAATTTTGGAACTTAGTCTCTGAGAGGGTGCGTCGCCTCTCGGTAACATTTACCATATGAACTAACCATCTATAGAAGAAATTTCAAAAGCCATAGAGCAGCTGAAGTGTGGCAGGCAGGCAGAGTTGATGGATCACCCCCAGAGATCTGAGAAAGATGGGGGCCAACACTACACACGAACTCCTTGTATGTTGTTGGGAGCAGAGCAAGCTTCCAAGAGACCTCCGTGATGAGTCATTACACTTTGTACAAAGAACAAAGGAGAAAAGTCGGACGCTCAAAACGGGGATAACATTGCTCCTCTATCGCGGGAAAAGTCTTCGCCCGAGGCCTCTGAAACAGATTGCTTACCCACCATCGCTGAAGGACCACTTCCAGAAACACAAAGTGGATTCAGGACCAACAGGGGACACCCCAGACATGGTGTTCGTCCTCAGGCAGCTCCAAGAGAAATGACGGAGCAGACAAAAGGGCTGTACGGGATTTTTGTGGATCTGACAAAGCGTTTGACACTGTGAGCAGGAAGGGGCTATGGATGATCAGGAACGCCTTGGCTGCCCCCAAAAGTTCCTAGCATGGTCATCCAATTGCACAATGATTCAACCGCCAAGTCAGGTTAACAGCAACTCTTGAAGCCATTCCCATCGTCAATGGCGTGAAACAAGGGTTGTGTCTGGCGCCACACTGTTCAGCATATTCTTCAGCATGATGCTTCAAGCAGGCCACTGAGGACCTTGACGATGACCGAAGCTGGTACATCCGCTCCCCGCCTTGACGGCAGTCTGTCAACCTTAGGAGACTGCATGCCCACACAAAGACATTGAGGCAGCTGATCCGTGACCTCCTCTTCGCTGACGATGCTGCCCTCGTTGCCCACACCGAAAGAGCCTTGCAGCGCCTAAATTCTGTTTGCAGAGGGCTGCGCAGCCTTTGGATGCGAGAGTCAGTATGAAGAAGACAGAGGTCCTCCACCAGCCTGCACCCCGGGAAGAATACGCCCTCCTCACATCACTATTGGCGAGACTGAGCTGAAAGCAGTTCACCAGTTCACCGACCTGGGGGTACCATCACCATCAGATGCCAAGATCGGACAGGAAGTGGACAACAGATTAGCCAAGGCAAACAGCCGCTTTCGGCAGACTTTACAAGAGAGTCTGGAACAACAGACAGTCTGAAGAAGGAGTACGAAGATCAGTGTCTACAGGAGCGTCATCTCCCACAACCCTGCTGTACGGCTTCAAGTCATGGGTAACATACCGTCACCACCTCGACTCCTAGAGCGCATTCACCAGCGCTGTCTCCGCACCATCCTCATCCATCCACTGGAGTGACCACGTCACCAACGGTGAGGTTCTCGAACAGGCAAGCTCTCAGCATGAGTCCATGCTGCTGAAGTCGCAGCTTCGCGGCAGGGCACGTCTCTAGAATGGAGGAACATCGCCTGCCAAGATAGCCCTGTAGGCGAACTTTGCACAGGCCACCGTGACAGAGGTGCACCGAAGAAACACTACAGACTCCCCAGAGAAGTCCTCAGTGCCTGCCACAATTGAACACCGCCAGTGTATGGGCCCTCTTTCCTCTCTTGGTCAAACCACATTTCCCTTCTACTGGGAATCCACTCGGTCTTTATCTAGAGGGGGCACAATTAATTAAGTCAAGTGTGAGCTCTCTTTTTTTTTTTTTTTTCACTTTCCTTTTTCTTCCTGTATATTACCTGAGTCAACTCTTGATGAACCCACACTATAAAAATATAATAATCATAAGAGGGGTTACTGATGATCTAATTCAGTCTTAGAGGTAACGA
>NW_023658010.1:48972-56472 GCF_015228065.2 Penaeus monodon
GATTGAGGAAGGAAGACATAAAAGAAGGAATACATACATTAGTGGAGAAGTGGAACCTCTGTGTCAATAAGGTTTTAGTTGTACAAGTTTAATGATTTATAATTCAATTATATCACGAAATGTAAGATTATCAATGTTTGATATTACCCTTCGCTCAGTTACCTCTAAGGACGAAATTAGATCATCAGTAACCCCTCTTATGATTAGTATATTTTATCGTTGGGCTTCATCAAAGAGTTGACTTCTAAGGTAATGCACAGGAGAGCTTCCACAATGACGTTAATTAATTGTGCCCCCTCTAGATAAAGCCCGAGTGGATTTCCCAGTAGTAGTAGAAGGGAAAAGGGCTTGACCATAGAGAGAAAGGAGGGCCCAATACAAACTGGCGGTGTCAATGTGGCAGGCACTGAGGGACTTCTTGAGGGCAGTCTGTAGTGTTTCTTCCGGTGCACCTCTGTCACGGTGGCCCTGTGCCAAAGTTCGCGTACAGGCTATCTTGGGCAGGCGATGTTCATCCATTCTAGAGACGTTGCCCCTGCCCAGCGAAGCTGCGACTTCAGCAGCATGGACTCAAATGCGGATGATCTCTGCCTGTTCGAGAACCTCAACGTGGTGACGTAGTCACTCAGTGGATGATGATGGATGGTGCAGGAGACAGCGCTTGGTGGAAGCGCTTAGAGTCGTAGGTGGTGACGGTATGTTACCCATGACTTGCAGCCGTTACAGCAGGGTTGGTGAGAATGAAGGCTCGGTAGACACTGATCTTCGTACCCTTCTACTTAGCTGTCTGTTGGTTCCGACTCTCTTGTAAAAGTCTGCGGAAAGCGCGTTGCCTTGGCTAATCTGTTGTCCACTTCCCTGTCGATTTGGCATCTGATTGATGGTACCCCCCAGGGAGGTGAAATGGGAACTGCTTTCAGATCAGTCTCGCAAATAGGATGTGAGGAGGGCGGTATTATCCCGGGGTGCAGGCTGGTGGAGGACCTCTGTCTTCTTCATACTGACCTCGAGTCCAAAGAGCTGCGCAGCCTTGCAAAGCAAGATGTTAGGCGCGCAAGGCTCTTTCGTTGTGCGGCACGAGGGCAGCAATCGTCAGCGAAGAGGACGGTCCGGATCAGCTGCTCAAATGTCTTTGTGTGGTCATGCAGTCTCCTCAGGTTGAACAGACCTGCCGTCAAGGCGGAGCGGATGTAACAGCTTCGTCATCGTCAAGGTCTCAGTGGCACTGCTTGCAGCATCATGCCGGAAGAAGATGCTGAACAGTGTCGGGGCGCCAGAACACAACACTGTTCCCGCCCATTGACGATGGGGAATGCTCAAGAGGTTGCTGTCAACCTGACTTGGCTTCGCGTGTTGATCATTGTGCAATTGGATGACCATGCTGAAGGAAATTTTGGGAGGGCAGCCAAGGGCGTTCCATGATCATCCATAGCCCTTCCTGCTCCCCTCCCTCCCAGTGTCAAACGCTTTGGTCAGATCCACAAAAGTAAAAGTACAGCCTTTGTTCTGCCCCAGGATTTTCTCTTGGAGCTGCCTGAGGACGACACCATGTCCTGTGTTGCCCCTGTTGGCCCTGAATCCACTTTGGAGTTTCTGGGAAGTGGTCCTCAGCGATGGTGGGTAGCAATCTGTCAGAAGCACTCGGGCGAAGACTTTTCCCGCGATATGAGAGCAATGTATCACCCGGTAGTTTGGCAGTCCGACTTGTATCTTTGTCTTGTACAAAGGATAATGGACTGCATCACGGAGGTCCTCTTGGAAGCTTGCTCTGCTCCCAAACAACAGACAAGGACGTTCGTGTGTAGTGTTGGTACCCCATCTTTCCAGATCTCTGGTGGATCCCATCAACTTCCTGCTTGCCTTGCCACACTTCAGCTGCTCTATGGCTTTTGTAAATTTTCTTCTATAGATGTAGTTTCATAGGTAAATGTTACCGAGAGCGACGCACCCTCTCAGAGGGAACTAAGTTCCAAAATTGGGAATTTTTTTATAATCTTTCCTCTACCCAACGATCTTGGGGGATGCCGTGGGGAATCGGGGTGAAGGGGGGGGGCGAAAGGATAGCACTGGGTGCCCATAGGAAGACTGCAGGACATCGAAGAAAGTGATTATTGAAACGTTTAAAAGCGATTATTTTTCGAAAAACACGCAGCCATACATTGTCCGACGAACGAAGTAACAAGCATAAAAAAACAGTTAAAAATCGGCAATTGAAACTCTACGGACGACGCGCCAAATTTCGAAAAAACTCTACGGGGATTAAACCACGTCGCCTGGCAAAAAAAATCTACGGGGTTTCAACATAATTACATCCCCTATGGTAATCGTACAATGCGTCCTAACAATAAACCAACCAACCTTAACCCTGTGGAATTTATACACTACGATCTATTATTCCCTAGCCAGGGGGCTCTAGGCCCCTGGACCCCCTGTGGTAATAAATACACTTAGGACCCTATTTCATTACCACTTCGTGCCAAGAGACATCTATTTCGTTAAAAAAATAATGCACATACCGTCAGTGTGGGGGGTACGACGAGCGCGGCGCAGGAGAACTGATGGAATTGTAGTTTCTTCAGGGTTGGGCCAATAAAATAGTATTTATTATCAAGGCGGAGTTTTCACGGCACATTGGGACAATTAAATTTTGGCGGTTGATTACGTTGTGCGACCGGCACAGATCGAGCTAATAGGTCGGCTGGCCGCCGTATTGCTGCCCAAAATTGCCCCGTACTACATACATAACATTTAACAGTAAAGGGTAATGCTATGAGCTAATAAAAAATATACACAATACAATACCAAATTACTAATATAAAAGAGAACATACCCCATGTCACACCGACGTTGACCAAAGTATTCGAGCTTGCTGCATGCCATGTCACCGCTTAAGTGAGAGTGAGTGAGCAGCGGAACCGCGAGTGTATGTCCGATATAGAGGCAATTACGGTAAACAAAAGCAGTGAGTATTGTTAAATAAATAAGAATCTGATAATAGAAATGATAAAAAAAAGGAAACTAATAAAACCGCAACTACATTTGAGAGAGCAACCAAAGATATGTAATAATAGCATAAAAACTAAGGAATGTTGTTAGAAATAAGAAAACTAATGATGGAAATAAAAAACAAAATCGGAATGATTTCCATGGTTGTCAACAGAAAACGCGAGAACCTATGGTCAAAGGAAAACGCCGATCCTTATAGAAAATGGATAAATAGGAAAATGATAAAGAAATGGAGAGCTATAGAAAACGAGAAATTATGGACTCTGCCATTTTTTAGGCTGTTGTGGACTTAAGTCGCTGAGCGGTGACAGCAGACAGGAACATATTTCCTCATTCCGGGGTAACATGAGGCCGCTGCAGATTTGTTATATTGTTTCCCTAGTCTATTTTTTTAGCTCTACAAGATGGCAGTGCCATTTTTCTATATCTCAGGCGTCACTCTCGGAAACTGTGACCGTTCATATATATATATATATATATATATATATAATATATATAGATATAGATATAGATATAGATGTAGATGTATGGATACACACACACACACACACACACACACACACACACACACACACACACACACACACATTATAATTTTTTAATATATATATATATATATATATATTATATATATATAGTATGTATATATAGATATATAGATATATATATATATATATATATATATCTATATATATATTATGTGTGGGTTGTGTGTGTGTGTGTGTGGTTGTGTGGGTGTTGTATGTACTAATTATATAGTATATATATATATATATGTATATATCTATATAGATATTATATTATATATATACATATACATATACATATACATATATATATATATATATTTTAAATATTATATATATATATATATATATATATTATCTATATGTGATGTTAGTTGTTATTGTGTATGTACAATATATATATATATGTATATATTATATATATATATATATATATATATATATATATTTATATACATACAGGCTGTGCGACCGCCTATCCACCTGTGGGGTTCCCGAGGGCTTTCCCCCACAAGCTTCATGGTGGGTTGGCGCCTGCCGGGGCACAGGGGGGACGAGTAACTCTCGTTCCAATCCCACACCCCGACATTTGCCCTCCCAGCGGGACCCACAGCCTGCCTTACTTGTTGGGTGGGAGGGACCACACCCCTCCCCACAGCATTTCCATTTACTTCGGTCGTTGCCAGAGGGTCATTCTGGGAGGAGGAGGACTGGCAAGGTCCACCTCCTCCGAGCCGCTCCATTACCCCAGGGTGGCTAGGGGGCAGGAGTTGGTACGAAGCCAGGGCGTGTCCACACGCTGGTGGGCCATAACTCCGTACTTCTGGGGCCTCCTGCTGCTCCGAGATCCCCCACAGATTTAGCCTGGGACAGCAAGGTGCCCAGTTACCCATGGGTGGCCACGAGGAGGCACTGCAGGATTCTTGATGATGGAGAGGCTGTGACCTGGTAGGGGAGACTTATGCAAAAGCTGCATATATATATATATATATATATATATATATATATATATATATATATATATATATATCATGGCTTGGCTTCGCGAACGAAGATTATGAAAGGGGCTGTCCACGTCGACTGCAGGCGTGCTGGTGGCTGACAAGAAAGATGCTGGACAGGCATGACCGGCTGCAGCGACTGCAGTCAAAAGTCTGGTCTGGTACAGCTGCTGAGGCTTCCCGGTCCTTCTTCATGCGGTGTTTCTCCTTCAGGTTAGACCTACGGGAGTCCTCGAAGGAGGAGACGGCCTGGTGAACGGTGTGGCGCCAGGCCTGGCGGTCAGCAGCGAGTGTCGACCACTGTGTAATGAGCACTAAGTCATGAAGTAAGAATGACCCAAAAATTCGTCTGTATACCTCACTTACTTGGTCTTTATTCATATGTTAATTATGTATACCTCATTTAATTAGTCTTTAGCTGGTAAGATAATTAGTACTTAAATAATTATTTAGAAAGATGATATTTTATTTTCTTAGAAAGATGATACTTTATTTTACTATTTTTGTATCAGGTGCTATATACGTTTACATTATTACACTTAAGATAAAGAAACAGTGTAAATATGCGAGTCTACCCTACAAAGTTCAGTTTTCTTTGTTTCCCCCACAAGGCATTCTCTTTAATTAGAGGGTACGCAGTTATATTTCACTGTTGCTTATTATATTAAGGTTATATAATGGATATTTTAATGAAGAAACCAATATGTATTAATTTTGTTTCTGGAGAAATTTATTTAAGTTCCGGTATTATGTATGTATGATTAAGACGAAACAATATGCTTGTAATATATGTGATCTGAGTAGATGTTAAAAATGTTAAGAATATACAATGCTAAACCCTGATATTAGAGTCATAACCAGAAAGAGAGAGAGAGAGAAACGAAACAAGTGCCCGGTAGATGCTCGAAAGAGGTTAGTAAAAATTCTTTAAATACCAGAAGTAAGAAAGAACATTCAGCTGTGCTAATATCAATAATAAAATTATAAAATACTATAGATCTGATTACAGAACCATACAAAGTAATCATTTGAGAACACATTGGAAATTTGGTAAATAGAATATCTTCCTTCACAGCTAGTGGCTGACACGTGGCACTTGGATACCATTCAGATGTCTCTCTGTTATTATTGAGGATTTAAAACCCATTCAAGGAGTAAGTGTTATTGAAGTTTATAATAGAATAATACTATCTATGCTAAAATGAGTGTTTCATAAAAAAAAATATAATGTATAAATATAAAAACTATCAGATCGTATATAATGGCATGAATCTATGCAATTGTTTGTTTGTCAAAAGTAGTTATGTTCCTACAAGAAATTAGTTATATTGAACCTTTTATTGTTTTATCATTCCTAAAATAGAACCATTGTTTCTCTTTTTTTTAGGAATGGTTTTTTTTTTTTTTGTGTTTTTGTTCGGTTTTGTGGTGTTTGCTCCTGAGAAGTCCTTGGAGAGATCCACCAGATTGTAAAGCAGGTGCCATCCTTAGGAATCCTCTGAACTGATACAGGAAAGAAATGAAGGAATTTGAGGAAAGTCTGTACAGACAAGGGATTCAGGAAGGAAGACATAAAAGAAGGAATACATACATTAGTGGAGAAGTGGACCTCTGTGTCAATTAAGGTTTTTTAGTTGTACAAGTTTAATGATTTATAATTCAATATATCAAGAAATGTAAGATTATCAATTGTTTGATATTACCCTTCTCTCAGTTACCTCTAAGACTGAAATTAGATCATCAGTAACCCCTCTTATGATTATTATATTTTATAGTGTGGGTTCATCAAGAGTTGACTCAGGTAATGATACAGGAGAGCTCACACTTGACGTTAATTAATTGTGCCCCCTCTAGATAAAGCCCGAGTGGATTTCCCAGTAGAAGGGAAATAGTGGCTTTGACCATAGAGAGGAAAGAGGGCCCAATACAACTGGCGGTGTTCAATGTGGCAGGCACTGAGGGACTTCTTGAGGGAGTCTGTAGTGTTTCTTCGGTGCACCTCTGTCACGGTGGCCTGTGCAAAGTTCGCCGTACAGGGCTATCTTGGGCAGGCGATGTTCCTCCATTCTAGAGACGTGCCCTGCCCAGCGAAGCTGCGACTTCAGCAGCATGGACTCAATGCTGATGATCTCTGCCTGTTCGAGAACCTCAACGTTGGTGACGTAGTCACTCCAGTGGATGATGAGGATGGTGCGGAGACAGCGCTGGTGGAAGCGCTCTAGGAGTCGTAGGTGGTGACGGTATGTTACCCATGACTTGAAGCCGTACAGCAGGGTGGTGAGAATGACGGCTCTGTAGACACTGATCTTCGTACCCTTCTTCAGCTGTCTGTTGTTCCAGACTCTCTTGTAAAGTCTGCCGAAAGCGCTGTTTGCCTTGGCTAATCTGTTGTCCACTTCCCTGTCGATCTTGGCATCTGATGTGATGGTACACCCCAGGTAGGTGAACTGGTGAACTGCTTTCAGCTCAGTCTCGCCAATAGTGATGTGAGGAGGGCGGTATTCTTCCCGGGGTGCAGGCTGGTGGAGGACCTCTGTCTTCTTCATACTGACCTCGTCCAAGGTGCGCACCTCTGCAAACAGATGTTAGGCGCTGCAAGGCTCTTTCGGTGTGGGCAACGAGGGCAGCATCGTCAGCGAAGAGGAGGTCACGGATCAGCTGCTCAAATGTCTTTGTGTGGGCATGCAGTCTCCTAAGGTTGAACAGACTGCCGTCAAGGCGGTAGCGGATGTACACAGCTTCGTCATCGTCAAGGTCTTCAGTGGCCTGCTTGAGCATCATGCTGAAGAAGATGCTGAACAGTGTGGGCGCCAGAACACAACCCTGTTTCACGCCATTGACGATGGGGAATGGCTCAAGAGGTTGCTGTTCAACCTGACTTGGCCGTGTTGATCATTGTGCAATTGGATGACCATGCTGAGGAACTTTTGGGGGCAGCCAAGGCGTTCCATGATCATCCATAGCCC
>NW_023658010.1:66472-90731 GCF_015228065.2 Penaeus monodon
ATATATATATATATATATATAATATAAATATTTATATAACATATATAACACACACACACACAGACAGGGGGGTTTGGTTTTTGTGTGTGTTGGGGTGGTGTTTTGGGTGTGTGTTTTTTTTTTGTATGTATGCATTTTTATATTATTATTTATATTATATTAAAAAATTTATATATATAGATTTAAAAGAATTCTGGGAATTCATATCATTTAAACCCTAATAATTTCCAGAATCATCAAAAGAAAAGGGAAAAAATTTATTTTTTGAGTATACTATCAAAAGGTTATATTTTTTGCTAATTTTGCCGCTTTTTTTTACTTTTGGGGTTTTGATTATCATATATTTCATATTATCATCATTTTATCGTTATCATCTCATTAATTTATTTCACATTATCATCATCATTATCATCATTATTTTCATTGATATATCATTATTGCAAATTTTTTAAAATTATTATTGGAAATTTTTCAGTGACAAATAAATTTTTTACAAATGCTTAACAATACAATAATAATTAATAACAATAATAATAACAAAAATAACGTTAACTTTAATAACGTCTTATTTAATTTAAAATCTTATTACTCAATTTTACGTTAAATAATTAAATTTTTCAATTATACTTCCAGAAAATAATAATGATGTAAAAAATAACATAATATATTAAAATATTTTATAACGATTTTTATTATTTTATTATTTTATTATTTTGTTGTTTATATTACAGTTATAAAAATTGTTTTGGCAATATTACTACTACTCTATACTACTAATCCTTTCTACTACTACTAATAATGATAATAATGAAATTTAAAAATGATAATAGTAATAATTTAATAATCCTCAAATGTTTCCAAATTCCTCTTTTTTCTCACTTTGATCATCATTATTTTCATATTTAAAAGAATTCTGGTAATTTTTTCAAATTTTTACCCTAATAAAGCGTTTAATCATCAAAGAATTAAAAGGGAAAGTCAATTTTTTAGTCTGCTCTCAAAAAACTTATTTTTCCCAAAAATTTTGGGCCCCTTTTTCGACTTGTGGGGTTTTTTTTTTTTTTAAACCATTTTTTTTTTATATAAGGGCACAATTCCCCGTTATTATCCCTTTATTTTCATGATTATCATTTATTATTTCCCTCATCATCATCCTTATCATCATTATCATCATTTTTTTATCAAAAATTTCTTTTATTATTGCAATTTTATCATCATTATTGGGATTTTATCATTATTATTGCAATTTTTGCAGTTATAATAATATTTTTGCAATATACTAAAGCAACTTTCCCAAAAATAAAAATAATAATAATAAAATAATAATTTAAAAATAATTTAAAACCCTTTTTTGGGTAATTATTATTCATTATTTAATTAAAAACGTTATTACGGGAAAATTTTTACTGCCAAAAATATGAATTTTTTTTCAATTTACTACCAGTAAAAAAAATAATAATAATAATAAAAACAATAATAATATTAAAAATAATATTAAAACGATTTTTATTATTATTATTATTGTTATTATACAGTTTTCAAAAATATTTTTTAGCAATTAAAACTAATGATTAAAGTAATAATAAAAATAAATAATAAAAATTGGGGAAAAAATAAAAATAGTAATAATAATAATATTTTTGAGAAATAAAAATAATAATTTTAAAAAATGAAATAATAATGATAATAGTAAAAATATTAAAAATCATCAAATATTATCCAATTCTCTTTATTTTAAATTTTATCATTTATTAATTTTTATGATTTAAAAGAATTCTTTTTAATTATTTTTCATTTACCCTAAACAATGCCAGAATATCAATGCATGCCCCCCCCCCCCCCGTCCTTTTTGGGGTTTACTCTCAAAAGGCTAGATTTTTTGGGCTAAAAAAAAAATTTTTTTTCCGCTTTTTTTGATTTTGGGATTTTTTCTTTTTAACCCTTTTTTTTTTATATATGGGGCACAATTCCTGTTTTTTACATTTATTTCATGCTTACATATTTTTATCGTTATCACATCATTATGATCATTTTCATTTATTTATTTTCATTATTGCAATTATTTCATCATTATTTCAAAATTTTTATCATTATTTTTTTGGGAATTTTTTGCAGTTTAATACAACTATTTTTTCAACTTTACTTTAAAAACAAAATACAATAATAATTTGTAATAATAATAATAACAATAATAAGTTTTAAAAAAATTATTTATATCATTATTTTAATTAATATCGTTTTTTACTCTAATTATTCTGTCATAAAAAATTTTTACAATTTTTACTACCCTTAAAATAATAATAATGTAATAATAAAAAATAATAAAATTTTAAAAACAAAAATTTTAACGATTATTATTATTATCATCATACTTATTATTTTATTGTTTTTATTATTACAGTTAGATATATTTTTTTTGGCCCAAAAATCTAAAATTAAAAATAATAATAATAAAAAATAGTAAAAAATAAAAATAAAAATAATAAAATAATAATTTTGATAATAATTTAAAAATGATAATGTAATATTTAAAAATAATAATAATCATCAAATGTTCCAAATTTTCTTCCTTTTCACTTTTTTCATCATTATTTGTCATGATTTTAGAATTTGGTAATTATTATAAATTAAAAACCATATGTTAAAAAAAATTTGGCAGCAATGCCCCATGGCTATCGAAAAAATTATATAATTAACCCTTTAATCAAAAAATACGTAAAGTTTTTATTGGGGTGGGCATAAAGAACTTCTGATGAAATCATGAAATGGGAAAAAAAAAAGAAATGAGCTCGTGCTTAATTTTTAAATAAAATGGGGGGGGGGGGCACCTACATTTAATCATAAAATAATTTTTTTATTCCCAATAATCGGGTTTTTACTGTTCAGGGGGCTAAAACTTTTGAAACCCAAAAGATATACACTATACTGACCCCACCCCCAAAAACAAAAACACACACCCCCCCACAAAAAAAAAACCCCAAAAAAAACACCCCTATATATTTTACCTATTAAAAATATATCCTATCTATTATTTATGTACCCCTTATTGTATATTTTTATCTATCTATCTATCTGTCCCTTTTTATATACATTATTTCTATCTTTTTTCTATCTGGGCTCTCTTTTTTATTTACCTATATATCTTTCTTGTATGCATTTATCTATCTAAACTATGTATATAAGTAAACCCTTTTTGGGGCCTGTGTTTGTTTTTTGTGTGTTTGCTTGGGGTGTTTTCCTCCATTTTGTGTGGGGTCCTAATATATTAAATACAAAATATAATAGGGATAAATATTTTAAAAATAATAACATATATGTATTTTACATTTCATTTTTATTGGATACCAACAGGGTTTTATATAATATAATATATATATATATATATATATAGTTTTTATATATTAATTTTATCTATATACATTTTCTTTTCTAATAAATATATGTAACACTCCCCACACACACACAACAACACACAAACCACACACAACCACCCCAAACACACACAAAACACAAAATATATATTTATATATATTTATATATTATATTTTTACATATATATATAATATTATATTTTATAATATATATATATATATTATATATTAATTATGTGTGGTGTGTTGTGTGTGTGGTTTTGTGTGTGTGTTTTGTGGTTTTTGTGTGTGTGTTTTGTGGTTTCTTTTGTGTGTGTGTATGTGTGTGTGTGTGTAACCAATTTTATTTTGTATATATAAATATATATTATTTAAAATATATATATATATATTATTTAATATATATAATACACACACACAAAAAAAATTATATAAAATATAAAATAATTTTATATAATTAAATATAAAAATATATGTATAATATAATTATATAAAATATAAAATTTTAAAATACAACATATATATAAATATATATATATATATAAATATATATATAAAATATATAATATTATATATAAAATAAAACATGGGGTGTGTGTGGGTGTGGGGTTTTGTGTGTGTGTTTTGTGGTGTGTGTTGTGTGTTTTGTGGTTTTGTTTGGTGTATGTGTTTTGTGTGTTTATTTTTTGTGCGGGGTAGGTGTTGGGGTTTTTTGTTTTGTTGTGTGGTTTTGTATGGATATATATTAAAATTATAATATATAATTTTATTATTGTAAAACATAATTAATATATTTTAAAATAATCCCTATATATATATATATATATATAAAATTTTATATGGTTTGGGGTTTTTGTGGGGTTGTGTGTGGGGGTGGTGTGTGTGGTGTGGGTGTGTGTGTGGGTTTTTGGGGTGTGGGTGTATGTGTGTGGTGTGGTATACATTATATTATATTAAAATTTTATATATAAATTATAATATAATATATTTTTATAAATTTTAAAACATAAAATATAAAAATAAAAGTATATTATATATATTATGTATAATATATATACAACATATATAAAAAATAGATATATAATTATATAAAATATTAAAATTTTATTTTATATAATTTTAAAATTTTATATATTACTTTTTTTATGTTAACCCCACACACAACATACACACACACACACAAAAAACACACACAAAAACCCACACACACACACACACACCACACACACACACACACCACATATATAATATAAAATTAAAATATTTTATATTTTATAATGTGTGTGTGGTGTGTGTGTTTGGTGTGTGTGGTGGGGGTTTTGGGGTGTGTGTTGTTTTTGTGTGTGTGTGTGTATTTATGTGCGTGTAATTTTTGTTTTTTGTGTTTGTGTGTTGTGGGGTATGGATAAAATATATATATTTATATATATAATTTTAAAATATATATATATTAAATATACATATTATATATATATATTAAATGGTTTTTATTTAAATTTTATATTTACAAAATTTTACATATATCCATTTCCCCCCCCACACACACACCCACACACCCACAACAACATATATAATTATATATATATTTTTATATTTATATATATATATATATTTTATATTTTATATATATTATATAAAATTTTAAAATAATACATATATATAATAATATTTAAAAAGAAAAATTTCATATATTTTTATATTTTATTTATACAAAATATGGCCCAAAAATATACATACATTTATATATAACTATTATTATATAAAATATATAAATATATTGTATATAATGTATATATATTTATATATAAAATTTTATTATATATATATATATATATATATATCCATTTTATATAAAATTTTAACATATATATACCTATATATACATATATTTTTACAATATATATTTTATATACATTTTAAAAATACACATATATTTTATAAAATTTTTACATATATTTTAATATATATTATATATAGTATATATTTTATTTTATATATAATTTCATAAAATATAATTTTATACATATGTATACAATATATGTAATATATGGGATATATATTTATTATATGTAAAATATATGTGTATTTAATGTGTAATATATTTGTTATAGGGATGTTTTTAAAATGTATGTATATATGTATGTTTAAAGTAGGGATCTATGTAAAGTATATGTATGTATAAAATGTTTTATAAACTATGTTTTGGGATATATGTATGTATTTTATGTATGTATCTATGTATGTATATATTATGTAATATTTTGCATAAAATGTATACATATATGGGATGTTATAGGTTGTATAAGGGAAAGTAATATGGGATTAAAATGTAGTATTTTAAAATAATTTTGTATAAATGTATGTATATTATATGATTTTATAGATGAATATGTATATGTATATGTATATATAAAAATGAAATTTTTAAATACTTACATTTTAATTGTTACCTATAATTATATAATATAATATATTATATATATATATATATATTATATATATAACATATATAAAATTTTATTATAAATATATATATAATATATATATATATATAATATAATATATATAGAATTTTTATAAATGTAAAATTTTTTTTTAAAATTTATTTTTTAAAATTTTTAAATATTATATTCCATATTCATCTATATTGATATTTTATATATATTTTATATAATATATATAAAATATTTTTAAAATAATATATTATAATAATATGTATTATACATAACACACATATAATTGGGCACCCAAAACACACAAACACAAACACACACACCACCCAAAACACACATATATATAAAAATTTGGTTTTGTATGGAATATATATATGTTTTAATTTTATAATATACATTCATATATATTTTATATATATATATTATAAATTATTTTTCTATATATAATTAAAATTAAATATAATATTTAAAACGTTTTTACATATAAATAAATATTACCCCAACCAAAAAATATACAAATATACATCATATTTAAATTTTTACATATATTATTACAAAATCAATTTACATATATATACAATTATTCATATATTAATATATATATTATATTTTTTATATTATTATAAATATATATATATATATTAAATATTGTGGGGGTGTGTTATAATATGTATATATATGTATATATTTATATAATATTTTTTGTATATTAAAAAGGGATTATGTATATATATTAATTTTATATATGCCTACATATTTTGGGATATAATCATATATATATTAATTTTAATAATCTTTTTCTATTTTTATATATAATATTTTTAATTTTATAATATATTATATATATAAATATATTTATATATATATTTTTTTGTGTGTGTGTGGTTTTGGGGGGTGTGTGTTTTGTGGGTGTGTGTTTTTTGTGTGTTGTTGGGGTTGTGTCTGTGTGTGTGCGGTTAGTGCGTTTTGTGTGTGTATGTGTGTTTTTATTTTTATAAATATATACATCTACATATGTATAAAGATCATGTATATGTATATACCAAAAATAGAAATGTGTATATTATATTTTTATATGTCTCTATGCGTTTGTGGGTATGTGTTTGGGGGTATCTTTTTAAAAAATGTTCTTTAAATTTAAACCCAACCCAAATCCACCCAAAACCCAACCCAAAACCCAAAACCCTAACCCCAGCACAAAAACCCCAAAACCCCAAAACCAAACCCCAAAACCCAACTAAACCCCAACCCCTTTCCAACCCTAACATAACCCTAACCGAAAACCCAAACCCAAACCCCTTTAAATTAACCCTAATCTAACCCCAAACCTAACCCAAACCAACCCCTTTACCCAACCCCAAAACCCAACCTTAAATTTAACCTAACCTACACCTAAACTAAAACCCAACCTAAACCAACCCAAAACCCAATCCTAAACCCAACCAAACCAACCCCAAAACTAACCTAAAAACCCAACGCAAACCTAAAACCCAATCCTAACCCAAACCTAACCAAACCTAACCTTTAAACCCAACCTTAAAATTTAAAACCCAACCCTTTAAACCAACCTTAACCTTAACCTAAAATTAAACCCAAACCCTTAAACCTAAAACCCAAAACCCAAGCCTAACCCAAATAAACCCAAACCCAACCTAATCCTAACCTAAACCTAAACCCCCCCTAACCCCCAAAACCCAATCCAAAAAATAACCAAACCCAAACGAAAACCAACCCAAACAACCCCAAAAGGAAACCCCCAAACCCAACCCCAAACCCCACGTTAACCTAACCCCAAAACCCCCCCCCAAAAACCCCAAACCCAACCCTAAAATAAACCCCAACGTGCCCCAACCAAAACCCAACCTAACCCCAACCTAACCCCCAAAAATAAACTAAAACCCAACCCAAAAACCAAACCCAAAACCCAATCCAAACCTAACCCAAAACAAATCAAAACCAATTTAAAAACCCAAATCAAACCCAACCCAAAAAACAAAACCCAACTTAACCCTAAACAAAACCCAAACCTTTAAACCCCAAACCCAAACCCAAAACCCAACCTTAAAACCAACCCTTTAAATTAAACCCAAATTTAACTTAACCTTAACCTACCCTTTAAACCCAAAACCCTTTAAACCCAACCTAAACCTAAAACCTTTAAAACCCAAAACCAAAACCTTTAACCCAAAACCCAACCCCAAAAACCCAAACCCCAAACCCAACCCAAACCTAACCCAAACTAACCCAAAACCAACCCAAAAACCCAAATTAAACCTATCCTAAACCTAACCCAAACCTAACCCCAAACCCATCCTAAAAATAACCTAAACCCAACCCAAAACCCCAAACCCAAACCTAACCTAAAAATATCCTAACATATCCTCAAACCTTAAAACCCAAACAACCTAAAACCCAAAACCCAAACCAACCAAAAACCCAACCAAGGCCCAACCTAAACCTAATCTAAACAATCCTAAACCCTAAAACCCAAACCCATCCTAATTAACCGAAACCTAACCTAAACTATCCCCCAAAACCCAACCTAAACCCAACCCAAATATCCCAAAAAAATCCCAAACCCCATCCCCAAAACCCAACCTTAACCTAACTTAAAACTAAAACCCAAAGGTATCCTTTCTTTTGCAAAAGTTTCCTACATTTATTTTAAAATTTTAATATTAATATATATATTATATATATTATTAAAATATATATATATATATATTTAATTTTAAAAACACACAAAACACACACACACACACCACATTTTAATTAAAATAATATTATATATATATATATATATATATATATATAAATTTTATTTTATATTTTATATATATATATAAAAATGACATTTTTATATTATATATATATATTAAAATATTATTATATATATATATACTATTTAATTATATATATATTCCCCGGGGGTGTGTTTATGTATTTAGGGGTGTAGAGAGAGAGAGAGGGAAAAAAAGTGATAATTATTTTATATGAGTGTGTGTCCTTTTTTTGTTTTTCGTATATAAGGAGTGTGCATATGTTTGGGTGGGGTTTTGGTGTGTGTGTTTAATATATATAGTAATATACATAATATATATATATATTTTATAAAATATATATATATATATATAATATATATTACATATATTTTTATATATTGTGTTTGTGGGTGTGGGGTGTGGTGTGTGTGTGGGGGTTGTGTGTGTGTGTGTCTGTGTGTTTTGGGGTTTTGGGGATGTGGTATATAAATGTTGGGGTGTGGGCTGTATAAATACAAAAAACAAAACAGATACCCCAAAACCAAAGTTTGTTTTTGAAAAAAAAATATACATATATGACATATACATAAAATAAATTTGGTGGGGTGTATGTATAAATATTATATATTTTATATAATATATATATATATATATATATAAAATATATTTACCTACATATATTAAATACATTTCATTTCATACACTCACATATTTATAAAAGATGGAAGATTCGTAGATAAAAAAGATAGGTGAATGTATTCATACATAGGATGTGGGTGTAAAATGTACAGGGTATATATATTTTTATAATATATATATATATTTTATTATATAATATATATTTAAAATATATATAAATCCCTTTAATTTTTCATTTTTTTATATTGCATGTGTTTTTGTGGTATAATATGTATATTTTTAAAAATTAAAGTCCAATTAAAATTGGGGTATTCTACCTACCTCCCCACCTACATTTATTTTACTTGCCCAGTATTACCTACTAGTTATCTATTTAGCCTTCTTACCGGGGCCCCTCTATATATTTGTGTATCTACCGCCTAGTATCTTGGTTTGGTTTAAGGGCACTTTTGATTTCATTGCGTTTTTTTTTATATTACGTTAGGATAGTTTGAAAGGGTTTAAAATTTTGGGGAGGTTACGTTTTGTTGTTAGTTTTGGTTTGGTTAGGTTAGTTTTTTATAAGTTTTGGTAGGTTGGGTTGGTTAGGTTTGATAACGTTTAAAATTTTGGGGTTAGATTATGTTTTTTATGTTTGCATAGGGTTTTGTTGGGTTTTGGATGCGTTTGGGTTTGTTAAGGGGTTTTAATTTAAGGGTTTTGTTTGGTTTTGATTTGGTTAAGGCCCAAAATTAGGTTTAGTTTTTCTTTGGTTAAATTAGATTAGAAAAGGTTTAGCTTTTTTTGACCTTTTTATTTATATTAAGTAGGGTTTTTAAAAGATTGGTTTATTTATGTAATGTTCCGTTTTTAATTTGTTTGGGGTGTTAGGCTAGGTTTCGTTTATTTTAATTTTTTTAGATTAGAGAAGGTTTAGTTTTCGTTATGTTTTTGTTTTGGTGATTATTTTTGTTAGGGTTTGGTAAACTGAACTAATTAGGTTAGCCTGGATTATTTTAAGGGTTTTGTTATATGTAGGGATGTGGGTTTTTTGTTTGGTTTTGGGTTTGTTAAGTTAAGATGGGTTAGGTTTTGTTTCCTTTGATAAGCTTAAGTTAAATTCGGGTTTTGTTTAGTTAGGTTATGATAGATTGTTCCTTAAGAAAAATTTTTTCCTTTACTTTAGATAGCTTAGGTTTGTTTTTGGGTAGTTTGCTTAGATTAAAATTCATATGTAATACATTATTTTTTTTATGTATATATTTTTATTTATATTTAAAATATAAAATCCACACACACAACCCCCCACACACACCACCCACACCACAAAACAATATATAATTATATAAAATATATTTTATATATATATATATAATATTATAATATTTTATATATATAAAATATATTAAAATATATAAATTAAAGTGGGGTGTGTTTTTGTGTGTGTGTGTTTTTTGTGGTTTTGGTATGTATGTATACATGCTTATAATATTTTATATATTTTATATATTTAATATTTTTAAATTTTAATATGTGTGTGTGTGTGGTGTGTGTGTTGTGTTTTTGGGGTGTGTGTGTGTGTGTGTATGCAGTATTTCATACATACAAACACACACAAAAAACACCCCACACACACACCACACACACACACACACACACACACCAAAACCACAACCCTATATAATTTTAAATAAATTTTTTATATATTATATATATAAAATAATATAATTTATTATACATATATAATATAATAATATTATATTAAAATATATATTTGTTTTGTGTGTGTGTGTATTTATAATATACATCCACACACAAAACCCCAAAACCACACAAAACATTTTATTATATATTTTATTCTATAATATAAAATATATAATATATTTTATATTTTTACATAATTTTATTGTGCGTATGTGTGTGTTGTGTGTGTTTTTTTGTTTTTGTGTTTTTGTGTGTTTGTGTGTGTGTGTGTGTGTGTTTTTGTTGTATTGTGGGTTCTGAGCGTCACTATTTATATATGTGGTTAATATATTATATATATATATTATATTTATATTAAAATTATTTTATATATACACTACTATATATATATTTCCCTCACACACCACACAAACAACCACAAAAAACACACACACAACACACACACACACATATATATATAATTATAATATTTTTATATAAAATATATATATTATATAATATATTATATATATTTCGCCCCATATATAGAAAAAAAAATATTTATATATATTTTAAAATATAATTTACTATATATATATTTTTATTTTAAAATATAAAATTCGTATATATCAAAAAATTATTATTATTTTATATTTATATACAAAAAATTTTATAATTTTTTTTTTTTTTTTTTTAAATTTTTTATGTGTGTGTGTGTGTGTGTGTGTGTGTCTCTCTCTCTATATATATATCTATCAATCTATCTATCTATGTATCTCCTCGCCCTCTCTCTCTCTCTCTCTCCTCTCTCTCTCGTCTATCCTATCTAGCTAATCTATCTAATCTCCTCGCTCTCGTCTTCTCTCTCATCTCTCTCTCTCTCATCTTTTCCCCCCTCTCTCCTCTCTCTCCCCTCTATGCTGTCGGTGGTTTCATCTTCTTGCTCAGCAAATCTTCTCTTCTCTCTCTATCTCTCTTCACTCTCTGTCTCTCTCCCTCCCTCCTCTCTCTCTTCCCCCTCTCTCATCCTCTCTTTCTCACCGCTTTCCTTTCGCATCTTCTCTCTCAGCTCCTCTCCGTCTCTCTCTCTCTCTGTGTGTGTGTGTGTGTGTGTGTGTCTGTCTGTCTGTTTCTCTCTCTCTCTCTCTCTTTCTCTCTCTATCTCTCTCTTTCTCTCTCTCCCTCTCTCCTCTCCCCTCTTTCTCTCCTCATCTCTCTCCGTCTATCTCATCTCTTCTCTCCCATCTTCTCGTCTCTTCTCTCTCTCCAGCTCTCTCTCTCTCTCACGTCCGATCAGTTTAATGACATTTTATCAATGTTGGTGTACCCTCCCTCTCTGCTATAATTAACCCATCGAAAACCTCATTCCTCTCGTCTTACCTTCCCACTGTACGTCGTGAAAACGTTTTAGTTTTAGACAATGTATCATTACAGAGATTCAAAGTATAATTATCTCTCTCAACGACAGTGCTCCAGGCTATGATGAATTACCCGGGAAAATAATTAGAATCTACTTCTAATACTCTTTCACCAATAATTACATCACTCTGTAATAGATCATTAGCACTTGGAGTATTCCCTGAACCCCTTGAATATCGCTGTCGTGAACCAATTTATAAATCTATAGATGATACAACTTACATAACTATCGACCAATATCAGTCTTAAATTTTCTTAAGTAAGATTTTTGAAAAGGTTGCCTTACACCCAGTTAATGAGCATTTTAAAACAAACACTATTATTTCTACATGCCAGTATGGATTCCGACCCTTTACGATCGCTGAAACTGCCTTACAAAACTTCGTCGACGTCGTATTGATGCTTTTGGACGAAAACAAGTTTACATTAGTGTATTTTTAGACGCTAGAGCAAAGCTTGTCATTACGATGGACCATACTATTCTTTCAGATAAAGTGAGCATTATGGGTCCGTATACACACTCAATGGTTTAAAAAGTTTATAACAAGCCGTTTATGCAGAGTGTAAACTGATAAGGCTTTTCATCACAATGTAAAACCATTGTGTGATATCCCGCACGGTTCAATTTTCGGCCCATTACTTTTTATTTATACATTTAATGATATTGTCTATTCAACCCAGAAACTCAATTTCACTTATATGCCGATGACTCCACCCTATTCACGAGCATCATAATCTCATCAACCCTCATTATACACACTGAACCAGTGAACTTGCCACATTATCTTGCTGGCTTGCTGGCAAACAAAGTAACTTTAAACATAAAAAAAACAAATCATGATTTTACACCGAAATAAACGATATGAATGCCATTACCACAATAAATATTCAGGATTGTATACTAGAAGAAGTATAACAAAATTTTAAATTCTTAGGCGTATTATTTCAAAATCATTAAACTGGCATGACCATATATGCACTTGAAATTTAATACTGGTCTACAGTCTGTGGCGTTTTCCCTTATCCAAGTCTTTTTTTAACCAAATCCATCGATGTTATTGATTTATTTTTGCCCCTATCTTTCCAACCTCACCTACTGTAATCTATCTGGGGCGCCGCGAGCAAAGAAGCTCTACGACCCCCGAGGTGTGCGATGCGGCAATCAGAATTTATCGTGGCTTATGTAAGAGGGAGCACACGAATGCTTCTTTTTATAAATATAATCTACTAAAACTACAGATGATATAATATATTTCTCCTGTTCAAATTGTTTTATTTTTAAATGCCTAAACGATTTAGCTATAAAACATCTTTTTCCTTACCCAAATAACTAGGAAGATACCCGACCAAAACAACAATAACCCTTAGAGTACCATTCGTGTCCTCACTCTCAATCACAGACTAATGTAAAATTCTATGGACCAAAATTTATAATGAACTCCCATGTGATGTAGAAGAAGTACGACCACATTATACAGTTTCAAAAATAGTTTAAAGCATTCTTGGTTACGAATAGAGAAATACAACAGCGCTATTGTTTAGCTTTTGTTAAAGGTTACATATTACAAAGGATATAATGTGTTTTGACAACTCAGTCTTGAGCTTATACAATTTAAATTCAAAATTTCATTCAAAACTGCTCTTATAAAATGATGCACAATGCATTAAAGAGCTTTGTCATATGGATAAGATTGTGACTACTAATGAGTGTAAATCTTTAATGACAAAAATAAAGATTTCAATTTCAAAATTTCAATTTCAATTTCAATTTCAAAATTCTGTCTCCCCGTCCCCCCCTCCCTCCTCCTCATCCTCCTTCTTATTTTATTCCTCCGTTCCCCTCTTCTTCCTCCTTCTCCTCCCCCTTCCACCTCTATCTCTCAGTTTCCCCCTTCCTTCTCCTTTCCTCCTTCCACTTCTGTCTCTCCGGCCCCCCCATTCCGTCCTCCTCCTCATCCTTCCAATTCTATTTCTCCGTTCCCCTATCCTCCTACAACTCCTCCTCCTCTACCTCTTCCCACTTCTATCCCTCCGATCCCCCATTCCTCTACTACTACCCTCCTCCTCCACCCCCTTCCAACTCTGTCACCTCCGATAGCCCCTTCCTCCTACTCGTCCCTCCCTTCCGCTTTATTTCTCCCCGTCCCCGTTCCCCCCCTTCTCCTTCCAATCCACTTCTTCTCTCTTCTATTTATCTATCATCCTATCTATCTATTATCTATCTCCCTCCTCCTCCTCCTCACCTGCTTCCACTGCTCTCTCTCGTTAAACCTTCCCTCCTCCTCTCCTTTTTCACACTTCTCCCTCTGCTCCTCGGCTCACCGTTACAACTTCCTCCTCCTTCCTCCTCTTCCTCATCGGCTTGCTTCCACTTCTATCTCTCACGTTCCCCCTTTCTCCTCCTTCTCATCCTCCTTCACTTTTATCTTCCGATAAATAGAAACAACACTCTTCCGTGTTGAGACATGGAAGAAAAAACCCCACATACAAAAATTAATGATTGAAAATGAGACTACAGTTTCAGTTACATACAAACACACACACACACACACACACACAACCCACCCACACACACAAGCACACACACACACACACACACACACACACACCACACACACACACACCGACACACCACACACATATACATATATATATATATTTATATATATATAATATATATATATATATATATATTATATAATTATGTATGTATGTATGTATGTATGTATTTTTGTATGAATATATAGGGTTATATATATATATAGTATATATATAATTCTCTCTATCTATATCTATACTGTGTGTGTGTGTGTGTGTGTGTTGTGGTGTGTGTGTGTGTGTGTGTGTGTGTGTGTGTGTATGTATGTGTTGCGTCATGTTTTTTTCTGTATATGTGAAGTTTTTGATTTGTGTGATACATGTGTATATCATTATTAATCATTATACCGCTAATACTTTGCCAAATCATCATAAGAATCGAAAAAAACGTTATTTTGGAGTATACTCTCAAAAGGCTATATTTCGCTAGATTTTTGCGCTTTTTCGACTTTGTGGAAATGTTTCTTTTAAACTTTTTTATTATATATTGACACAATTCCTGTATTATCATCAGTAATTAGCATGATTATCATCAATATTATCGATATCATCCTCATTATCACGGTTAAGAAAACATCGACAAATTCTAGCCAATGAAAGACTTCAAAAAATGACGTATAGGGTCAGTCTGGGAGCCATTCTGTCATTCTGGTTTGTCATATTGTCATTTGGTTGTCATATTGTCATGTCAATCTAGTTGCCATGTAAGTATGATTGTCATGTCTTATGGGTTCGTCATATCATTCTGGGTGCCATTTCGTTATTTCCGGTTGTCACGTCCTCTTTGTTGGTCAAATTAATGGCATAATTAATGGTTGCCTATATGCCATTTCTGATTTGCCAACATGGGTCCATTCATGTTGCCATTGTATTGTCTGTCGTCATATTGTCATTTGGTTGCCTTATTGTCATCTGGTTGTCATATTGCCATTCAGGAGTTCTGCCACATTGTCATTCTGGTTGTTATATATTGTTATTCTGGTTCCAATATTGTCATTCTGGTATTCATTCTGTCATTCTGGTTGCCATATTGATGTATTTTTCCTTTTGACTCGCATGAAAAACGTCTTGTATTAGAGAGTCGTGCTTTTATTATTGATTTTGTTTGTATATTCTGATCTTCGAGTTTATTATTTAACATGATGACTGATCAGTTAAAATGAATAAATTTTGAAATTGACAATTCTATTGTTTTTTATTAAATTGAATCGTTTGATTTCAATCAACTGAAAATTAGTAATTGGTTGATTGATGATACACAATTCTTCCGTTTAATATGAATTATCCTTGTTACTTTTTGTTTTTTATCATTATCGGTTATATGTCTATCCTCCTTCAGCAGATGATTATAATCCGGACGGGGCACTAATTACCCTCATTAATCCCCACTAATAAGGAGAGGATAATGATAAGCGAATAAGTGTATATTTATTATCATTTATTGTTTATTTACTATATTTATTTTATAATATCTTTTTATTATTATGTTTGTTATTCATTCGTAATTTAAATATATTATTATTATTGTATCTGTTATTTATTCACTTATCATTTTCATGATTGTATTCATTATTTTTTTTTATTTTTATCATTTTAGTGTTGCAAATTTATTATTTGGTAATTATTTTTTTTACTACCGTAGATGTTATTTCATTGTCCATTATATATTTCTAGTTATTTTTGCAATCAATTCTCAGATTATTGATTTTCGCTTCCCTTCCAGCTTATGTTTTAATCTTATTTTTATGCTTCTCAAAATTCTTCACTTTCTTATTTTTTTTCCTTTTTTCTTAATTCTTACTTTTATCGTGTTCATGTATTGTTTTTTCTTACAATTAATATATATATTTTTTTATTCCACTTTCCTTGTTCTTATTATTCAACTTATCTTTTCTTTTAATTATTATTAATTCTTATTCTCATCTTATTGTTCCATTTTATTTGGATACGCTTCTGTTCCCCTTTTCGTATTCTCCTTTTTTTTGTCTCATTCTCCCTTATTGCTTGTGTGCTCTTCTTTGGATCGCTTCTTCCCCGTTTCGTCTTTCTTGTTTTTCTTGTCTCATTCTTCCCCTATTTGCTCGTCTTATTTGGATGGCTTCTTCCCTATCTTCTGTTCCTTCCGAGGTCTCCGGCTCGCCCGTCAAGCCGCGTCGTCGTTCCAGGCCCAATGGGAGAGAGACTCCCGCTTGATGATCATGGCGGGCCTCCTCCTCGTCGAACCCCACTTCCCCTCCTCCTTGGGAATGGCCCATTGGTCGATGCGCCTCTATGTGAGGTCAGGAGCTTATTGCCAGTTGGAGGTGTGTTTGAGGAAGATAGGCCGCACAGGGGGCAGAGGCCTTCGTGCTGTTGGGGGTTAGCCCAGCATTAGACACTAGTGGGCTGGTCAGAGGGCACACACACACACACACATGTTTAATCGAAAAAATATATACATATATGTACATATACATTATTATATTAGGTGTTGTGTATGTATATATATATACATATATATAATATATATATATATATATATATATATATATACATATACATATATATAATAAATACATTTATACCTCCTCACGGTTATATAGATAGATAGTTCTTAGATAAATAGATAGGTAGATATGTATTCATACATATGTATTTGATGTGTGTAAATGTACAGTGTGTATAAAATATATAATTTACCTATATATATATATATATATATATATATATATATATATAGGATATATATATATATATCCATTCATTTTTTATTTATTTATATGTGCATGTGTTTTTCGTGTGTATCAGTATGTATATTTGTATAATTTTATGTTCAGTTAGATAATTGGCTATCTACCTAGCCTTCCTACCTCCCTTCTATCTACTTAAAATACGTATCTACCTACCTAGTTATCTAGTCAGCCTTCTACCGGCCCATCTATCTATATGTGTTCTACCTGCCTAGTATCTTGGTTAGGTTACTTCGCGTTAGATTTCATTGCTTTTTTGTTGATATTACGTTAGGGATAGGTTTGAGTAGGTTAAATTTGCTTAGGTTACGTTTCGTTAGTAATAGTGTAGGTTAAGGTTAGGTTAGTTTTATATAAGTTTCAGTAGGTTTTGCCTTGGTTAGGTTAGATGACGTTTAGGTGGGATGATTATGTATTTTTATTTTAGCATAGAGTTTAGTTGTTTAGGATACGTTAGTTTTAGTTAAGGTTATAATTAAGTTTATTCGGTTAGATTTGGTTAGGCTAGGTTTAGGTTTAGTTATCTTCGGTTTAATTGATTAGAATAGGTTTAGCTATTTTATCCTGTTTGTTATGTTAGATTAGGTTTAATTAGATTAGGTTTATTAATGTTATGTTTCCGTTATATTATGTTAGTTTAAGGGATTGGTTTAGGTTTAGGTTTCGTTAAGTTAAAATTATTTGGTTTTAGTTAGGTTATGATAGATTGTTTACGCTAGAATCTTTTACCTTTACTTCACAGGTAGCTTAGGTTAGTTTGGGGTGTTTTTGCTTAGATTTAGTTCGTTTCGGGTGAGATTTAGGTTTAGTAGTTATGCAAGGTTATGTGAGATTATTTAGGCTTATCAGTTATGTTTAGTTATAGCTTAAATTATTTTAGGTTTAGGTTAGGTTAGATTAGTTAAGTTTAGTTATTTTTAATTGGGTTAGATTTGGTTATTAGGTTTTAGGTTCGGTTTGATTAGGTAGGTTTGGGTTTTATTTTAGTTTTGGTAAAGTTTGATAGTTAACATTGGTTTAGAGTAAGGTTAGATGAGTTATGGTTAGATTAGTTTCACAGTTGTAAAATTAGGTGTAGGTAAGTTTGTTAGCTCACGTTTAGCTAGCTAGGGTTAGGTTTAGTTTAGTTTTCGTTAAGTTTAGTTAGCTTATGTTTGGTTTAGGTTAGTTCAGGTCATGTTAGGTTAGGTCTGGGTTTAGTTATGGTAGGGTGGGTACGTTACCTTTGGTTAAGTTACATTTATTTTACCCAACCTAAGTAAATGTAATCCATCATTATTTAACCTAACCTAACTAAGACCTAAATGGGATAATCAACCTAACTAAATAAACTAATCTTAATTAACTAGTCCTAATATAACATAACTGTAAATTGATCCTAATCTAAGCTAACGAAACTAGCTTAACCAAACCAAACTAACGACCCTAACATGTACTAACCTAACTAAACCACACAACCTAACCTTACCTAACTAAACCTAATCTAACCTAACCTATCTACATAGCACGACCCCGCATGGATATATATTTGTTTTGTCCCTGTAATGTGTATAGTATACATACATATATACAGTGAAACAGCTAATAAAGTCACTGTAAAATTGTATAAAATATAAGTGTGAAATTTCCTGATGAAGTTATAAAGAAAAAGTGCTCTTCAAGTTTCCTTTTCTTTGCTATTTTGCGGTGGTCTATTTCTTTTTCCTAAGGTTCGTCCTAAAAGGAGGATATAAAAATGTTTATTAAAATACACACAAACAGCACAAAGGTTAAACAAATAAAATAAAAGCCAAGCAAGTGAGTCGCTCCAGGCATCTTCCGTTTTCCTATTGGTCGCAGCATCCTCACTGCGACGGGTATCCTCACACCACTATGGATAAAAAGAGGGTTTTTCGCGACCTAGGTGTAACCTCCTCCGGGAACGAGGGTTGACGTCGTCCTTCTCTCGTAGGGGAGAAGATACTCTGTCAGGTACCGTGGGGATATATAAAGGCGGTCCCTACAAGCTGACCGCCCAGTAAATGTATACATACCTCTATGTAACTTCTTATCTATATACATATATATATTATATACATAAATAATATCTATATAATATATTTTATATTATATATATATATATATATATATATATATATATATAGAGACACATACACACATGCGTGGTGTGTGCTAGTGTGTGTGTGTATATTTATGTTTAATAATATATACACTACATATATATTTATATCTGTATTATATACAATATAAAATTTTGTATTATACGTATTTTTATGTGTGTGTTTCTTATGCGTTTTATGTTGTTTGGCGCTTATCTGTGGAACCAAAAGTTGTTAACGTAACCAACAAATTTTTACCTTAACCTAACCTTCCTAACCTACCCTAACCTAATATAACCTAACCTAACCTACGAGGTATCTTGCTTTTCCCTAATCTACGTCACCTAATATATATACATAGACTACACACACACACACACACACACACACACAGACACACACACACACACACACACACACAATTATTATATATATATATATATATATATATAGTATATACTATATCTATCCCTATACATCTATATATATATATCTATATATATAATATATATATAATATAATATGATGTGTGTGTGTGTGTGTGTGTGAGTGTGTGTGTGTGTGTGTGTGTGGGTGTTTGTGTGTGGTGCGTGTGTGTTGTGTATGTGTATGTATGTGTGTATTTTTTGTGATGTAAAGCACACACACATATATGTATAATTTATAGTGTATATAGTCTATAATATATATATATATATATATATATATATAGATTTATATATGTTGTCGCATATATATCGATTTCTATCTATATATATATATACATATTTGTTATAAATACTTATATATATACGTATGTATAAATTCATTTATATATATCTATATATTCATGCAATCTTCCCTATATATACATATGTATATTATATATATGCATACATACTACATACAGATATAATATATATATATAATAGTTATATATAGGATATATCATATATTATATAGAATATATGTGTTATATATATATATATATATATATCTATATATGTATATATATACATATAATGTGTGTGTGTGTGGTGTCTGTGTGTTCTGTGTCTATATACACATGGATATAGATAAAAAAATCATATCTATATTATTCTATTCTTCCTATTATACATTTATATAACATACTCATCTATTCTAGAATCCAGATAAAGTTAACATATGGTATCCTTGCTTGTTACTTAAACTAACAAAAACCTAATATACATAATATATGATAAATATTATATAGAAGATACTATGTATAGTAGACGTATATAATATATAGAATACACACATAAACGCAAAAACCTATATATATATATATATATATATAGATAATATATATATATATATATATATAGTATATATTTATATATATATATATATATATATAATATATATATATATAGTATGTATGTATGTATATACATATATATGTACAGACTTTGACCTCATGATCCTCGGAATCCTTTGTTTATTCACAATATACATACCCACACATCACACCAGCACACACACACACACACACACATATATATATTATATAATTATTAGTGATTATATAGATAGATAGATATATAGATAGATAGATTATGATAGATAGATAAGATAGATAGATATATATCTCTAGATCAGATCGATCAATAGATAGATAGATCGAGAGATCCATATGTGTATGTATATGTCCTGTCATGTATGCATGTTATTTCTAACATAATCTATATATATCTAGTTTATATATCTCTCTATATATAGATAGATATACTATATATATGATAATTAGATAGATAGATAAAAGATTAGATAATAATAAATAGATAGATAGACAGATAAAATAGGTAGAATTGATAGATAGATGGATAGATATGATAGGATAGCTATACATCTCTATACATAAGTATGTATGTATATATTTAGGTGTATATCAACATATCTATATATAGATTTAAATCTTCTCTCCCTCTCTCTATCGATCTTCTATATCAACATATATTATGCATGACTGTTGGCATATATATATGTTGGTATATTAACATATATATATATATATATATATATATATATATATATATTATATAATATATATATATATATAGTATGTAGATGTATTTTGTATATATATTATATATATATATATATATATATATATATATATATATATATATATATATATAGATAGATGATAGATAGATAGATAATAGTAATAGATAGATATAGATAGATAGATAGATAAATAGATAGATAGATAGATAGATAGATAGATACATATGTGTATGTATATGTCTGTATGTATGTATGTGTATTTATATATATATATATATATGTCGTGGACAGATACGCATTATTCGTAAACAAAACGCGAGGCAGAGCGGACGCACCATCCGGTCGCACATCAGAAAAATAAGAACAATACGGCAGATGAGGGCGAAATCCAGAAAAAAATGGTCAGATGAAAAGATGGTAAACCATGAAGATGGACCCAATGACGTCAAACTGAGCACATGACTACAGAACTTCTAGAAGCCACGAAATACGAAACACTGTTGAGACGATCACTAGATATATCACAATATTCAAGTCGGGTATCAGAAAATACACGGAAGGTAGATAGACAAAAGTTAAAGTGATAAATACAGTTTTAAAATTTGCTGGGACATAGGCAAGTCCTGACGCAGATAGTTTTTCGAATAAGTTAAGAGAAATTATACAATTATATTCATGATACTGCTAAGGCGTGACAGGAGGGCCCCCATAAGCGCGGATAAAAGACGGGTCGAGACAGACCACGGAGGGAGTAGGAGTTTGGAGTTTGGTCTTGAAATCATCCCTGTACACCTTGCAGCCATTCCACTTTGGTGCATTTTTGGGTACGCCCTATTGAAGCAGTTTTAAGTTTTTCTTGTTTAAGGGGGAACATGGTGGACGGGGAATGTGCCCTCTGGAAAATGTGTAGTAAGTAGTTTATAAGTAATTTCTTGATTGATGTATGACTATATAAAAATTTTAAAAAAAAAACCTAATTTTTTCCTTAATTAAAAAAAAATAAAAAAACCTTTTTAAAAAATAAAAAACAAACAAAATTGATCCTAATCTAAGCTAACGAAACTATTTAACCAAAACCAAACTAACACCCAACATGTACTAACCAAACAAAACCCAAACCAAAACCTTCCCTAACTAAACCTAATCAACCTAACCTATCTACTACCCACGCCCGCAGGGGATATATATTTTTTTTGTTGTTGTGTATATTACTACATATATACAGTGAAACAAGCAATAAAAGTCATTAAAATTGTATAAAAATAAGATGTGAAATTTCCTGATGAATTTTATAAAAGAAAAAGTGCTCTTAAATTCCTTTTTTTTGTTTTTGGGTGGTCTTTTCTTTTTCCAAAGGGTTCGTCTAAAAGAGGATATAAAAATGTTTATTAAAATACACACAAACAAAAAAAGGTTTAAAACAAATAAAAAAAAAAGCCAAGCAAGTGGTCGCTCCAGGCACTTCCTTTTTCTTTTGGGTCGCAGCATCCCTCACTGGAGGGTATCCTCCCCACTAGGGAAAAAAAGGGGGTTTTTCGCGACCTAGGTGAAACCTCCCCCGGGAACGAGGGTGGGCGTCGTCCTTCTCTCGTAGGGGGGAAGAAAACTCTGTAGGACCGTGGGGATATATAAAGGCGGTCCCTACAAACTGACCGCCCGTAAATGTTACATCCTCTATGTACTTCTTATCTTTTTATACATTATATAATTATATATATAAAATTATATATATAAAATAAAAATAATAATATATATATATATAATTATTTTTATTTGGAAAACATACAACAGCGTGGTGTGGCTAGTGTGTGTGTTTTTTTATGTTTAAAATATATACACTACATAATTTTATATTGTATATATAAATTAAAAATTTTTTATATACGATTTTTTGTGTGTTTTCTTGCGTTTTTATGTTTTTGGCGCTTTCTTGAACCAAAAAATTTTTAACGTAACCAAAAAAATTTTTTCCTAACCCAACCTTCCTAACCTAACCTAACCTAATATAACCTAACCCAACCTAAGGTAAACTTGCTTTTCCCTAATCTACTCACCCAATATATATACATACCCACACACACACACAACACACACACCACAACACACACACACACACCCAAAAAAAACACAATTTTATTATATATATATAATATATATTAATATATAATATTTACATTATATATTAATTATATATATAATATTATTTTAAATATATTTGTGTTGTGTGTGTGTGTGTGATGTGTGTGTGTGTTGTGTGTGGTGTTGGTGTGTGCGTGTGTTTGTGTATTGTATGTTGTGTTATTTTGTGTATGTAAACACACACACATATATGTATATATATGTATATATTATATATATATATATTATAATATATATATAATTTATATATGTTGTGCATATATATCGATCTATCTATAAAATATCTTTTTTTACATATTTATTTAAATTTAAATTTTCTTATATTAAAAATTTTTTTATCAAGTTTTTTTTATAAATTCAAAAAAAAATTTATTTTTA